>NC_062547.1:51496782-51581752 GCF_016906955.1 Phacochoerus africanus
AGAAAAAGGATCTGTCCATTGGTGTGGTGGGGTATTAAGGTCTCCTACTATGATTGTATTCCCATTGATTTCTCCCTTTATGTCTGTTAATATTTGTTGTATGTATCTGGGTGCTCCTGTATTTGGGCATATATGTTGACGATAGTAACATCCTCTCCTTGGATGGATCCCTTAATCATTAAATAGTGTCCTTCTTTGTCTTTCTTTTTGTCTTTTGTTTTAAGTCTATTTTGTCTGATATGAGCATTGCAACTCCTTCTTTCCTGTCATGTCTATTGGCATGTAATATTTTTCCCCACCCCTTCACTTTCAATCTGTATTTATCCTTTGTCCTAAGGTGAGTTTCTTGTAGGCAGCATATTGAAGGTTTTTGCCTTTTTATCCATTCAGCCACTCTGTGTCTTTTGATTGGGGCATTCAGTCCATTGACATTTAAGGTGATAATTGATAGATTATTATTTATTGCTGTTTTGAACCTTGTGTTCCAGTTGATTCTATGGTTCTCCATTCTTCCTTTCCTTTTTGGTTGGATGGTCTCCAGTTATTATCTGTTTGAGTGGTTTTTTTCCCATTTTTTGTGAATGCAATGTTTGGTTTTGGTTTGTGGTTGCCCTTTTTTTTTTAAGTATGCTAACCCCTTCCTATAATTGTGTGTTTTAGCCTGATGGTCCTGTAGGTTCAAACACTTCATTACTATATTAAAATTAAGAAGAGAAACAAAAAAAAGGATCTATTTATTTCCTAACATCCTTTGCCCACATTTTATGATTTTGATGACTCTTTTTTTTCTTTTTAATTTTATTTTGTTTGAAGCATGTTCATGATTAAATCTGTATGCTGGCTTATTTGAGTGACTGCTCTCTGCTTGTGGTTTCCTCAATCATAGTTCTTCCTCTTCTTTTTTTCCCCTTTTCCTCCCTTTCTTTCTTTCCTTTCTTTTTGGTTTAGAGAAGCCCTTTCAGTATTTCTTTTAGCCTGGGTTTGTATTGCTGTATTCTTTTAGCTTTTGTTTGTTGGAAAAAAATTTTATTTCTCCTTCTATTTTTAAATGATATTCTTCCTGGATAGAGTATACTAGGTTACATATTTTTTCCTTTTAGCACTTTAAATATCTCTTGCCATTCCCTCCTGGCCTGTAGTGTTTCTGTAGAGAAGTCAGCTGATAACCTTCTGGGGGTTCCCTTGTAGGTAACATTCTGTTTTTCTCTTGCTGCCTTTAGGATCCTCTCTTTATCACTAACTTTTGCCATTTTTATTATGATGTGTCTTGGTGTGGGTCTATTTGGGTTCAACTTGTTTAGAGCCCTCTGTGCTTCCTGTATCTTGAACTCAGTATCCTTTAGATTTCAGAAGTTTCCAGCAGTAATTTCTTCAAATATATTTTCCATTCCCTTATCTTTTTCTACTCCTTCTGGAATTCCTATTATGCATAGATTGGCCCACTTTATATTATCCCATATGTTTCTTATATTGCTTTCATGTTTTTTCATTTGGTTTCCTGTCTGCTGTCCTGATTGTGTGATTTCCATTATTCTAACTTCCACATCACTGATTCATTCTTCTGCATTATTCATTCTAGTTTTTACTGTCCTTACTTCCGTTTGCATCTCTGCAAATGAATTTTCTAGTTTGTCTTGGCTCCTCCTTATATTTTCTAGCTCCTTTCTGAGGGTATGTGCATTACTGTTCATATCTTCTCTGAATTCCTTCAGTATTTTCACTGTTTGTCTTTTGAACTCCAGGTCTGTCAGACTGCAGAGATCTGTTTCATTGTTGACTGCTTTAGGTGAGTTCTCCCATTGGTTTGACTGGGAGTGGTTTCTCAGGTTCTTCATCTTGCTTGTTGTTTTCTTTTTCCTGGTGGAGTTGTACTCTCCGTGGCCTGGCAGTGTTTGCCTTGTCATTGTTATGGAATGTTTCCTGAGGGCTGGCATTGTTGGTCAGTCTTCTTTGAGACAGTGTAGCCTTTCTGGAGGGTGGGTGGTGCCGACAGGGTCTCTCTGAAGCAAAGGAGGACTTCCTGAGGGCAGACAGGACTGGGAGGTCCACACCGAAATGGGAGCAAGATTTCACTCGGCTGGACTTTTCTTAATCTATACATCCGCCGATGCACATTTATTTTGTTTCCATGTACCTATTGTGAATATTGCTGCAATGACAATGTGGGTGCTTGTGTCATTTTCAATGAAACTATTTTCTGTATATAGCCCAAGAGTGGTATTACTGGGTCATATGGTAGTTCTATATATAGTTTTCTAAGGTACCTACATACTGTTTTCCATAATGATTGTACCAATTTACATTCCCACCAATAGTGCAAGAGGGTTCCCTTTTCTCCACACCACCTCCAGCATTTGCTATTTGGGGACTTATTAATGATGGCCATTCTGACTGGCATGAGGTGGTATCTCATGGTAGTTTTGATTTGCATTTCTCTAATAATCAGGGATGTTAAGCATTGTTTCATGTGCTTGTTGGCCATCTGTATATCTTCCTTGGAGAAATGTGTATGCAGGTTGAACATTTTTCCATTGGGTTGTTGGCTTTTTTGCTGTTGAGTTGTATAAGCTGTTTGTATATTTTAGAGATTAAGCTGATGTCAGTTGCATCATTTGACACTATTTTCTCCCATTCTGTAAGTTGTCTTTTTGTTTTCTTTTGGGTTTCCTTTGCTGTGGAAAAGCTTTTCAGTTTGATTAGGTCCCACTGGTTTATTTTTTCTCTTATTTCTGTTGCTTTGGGAGACTGACCTGAGAAAATATTCATAAGGTTAATGTCAGAGACTGTTTTGCCTATGTTCTCTTCCAGGAGTTTGATGGTGTCTTGTCTTACGTTTAAGTCTTTCAGCCATTTTGAGTTTATTTTGGTGCGTGGTGTGAGGGTGTGTTCTAGTTTCCTTGATTTACTTGCAGCTGTCCAGGTTTCCCAGCAATGCTTGCTAAATAGACTTTCTTTTTCCCATTTTATATTCTTGCCTCCTTTGTCACAAATCAATTGACCATAGGTGTCAGTGTTTATTTCTGGGTTCTCTATTCTGTTCCATTGGTCTGTCTGTCTGTTTTGGCACAAGTACCATACTGTCTTGATGACTGTGGCTTTGTACTATTGCCTGAAGTCTGGGAGAGTTATGCCTCCTGCTTGGTTTTGTTCCTCAGAATTGCTTTGGCAATTCTGGGTCTTTTGTGATTCCATATAAATTTTTAGATGGTTTGTTGTAGTTCTGTGAAAAATGTCATGGATAATTTGATAGGGATTTCATTGATTCTGTAGATCACTTTTGCTAGTATGCCTATTTTACAATATTATTTTTCCAATCCAGGAGCATGGAATATCTTTCCATTTCTTTGAATCCTCTTTAATTTCTTTGATGAATTTTTATAGTTCTTGGCATATAATTCCTTTACCTCCTTGGTCAGGTGTATTCCAAGGTATTTGATTTTTTAGGGTGCAATTTTAAAAGGTATTGTGTTTTTGTATTCCCTTTCTAATATTTCATTGTTAGTATACAAAAATGTGACTGATTTCTGAATGTTAATCTTATATCCTGCTACTTTGTTCAATTTTTTGATCAGTTCATGTAGTTTTGAGGCTGAGCACTTAGGGTTTTGTGTACATCCTATCATGTAATCTGCATACAGTGACAATTTTACATCTTCTCTTCTAATTTGAACACCTTTTATTTCCATCATCTGATTGCTGTGGCTAGGACTTCCCATACTATGTTGAATAACAGTGGTGAGAGTGGGCATCCTTGTCTTGTTCCAGATTTTAGTGAGAAGGCTTTCAGCTTTTCCCCATTGGTATTATATTGGCTATGGGTTTGTCATCAATGGCTTTGATTATGTTATGTTCTCTCTATACCCACTTTGGTAAGACTTTTGATCATGAACAGATGTTGGACATTGTCATATGTTTTTCTGCACCTATCGAGATGATCATGTGGGTTTTGGCTTTTCTTTTGTTAAAGTCTTGTATAATGCTGATTGATTTATTGAACTATCCTTGTGAACCTGGGATGAATCCCACTTGGTCATGATGTATGATTTTTTTGTTATGTTTTTGGATTTGGTTGGCTAATATTTTGTTGAGAATTTTTGGGTCTATGTTCATCAGAGATATTGGCCTATAGTTTTTTTTTTTGGTGTTATCTTTGTCGGTTTTTGGTATTAGGGTGATGGTGGCATCATAGAATGTCTTTGGGCATGTTCCTTCTTCTTCGATATTTTGGAAAAGTTTAAGGAGGATTGAGTATAATTTTTCATTTGTGTGTTTTGTAGAATTCACCTGTGAAAGCATCTGGCCCTGGACTTTAATTTGTAGGGAGTGTTTTTATGATGTATCAATTTCATTTCTAGTGATTGCTCTGTTCAGTTGATCTATTACTTCTTGATTCAGTTTTGGCAGATTGTAGGTCTCTAGAAAGTTGTCCATTTCAAATTTGTTGGCATAAAATTGTTCATAGTATTCTCTCATGGTTTTTTGTATTTCTGCAGTATCTGTTGTGTTCTCCTTTTTCATTTCTTATTTTGTTTATTTGGGTTTTTTCCTCTCTTATTCTTGGTGAGTCTGACCAGAGGTTGTCACTTTTGCTTATCTTTTCAAAGAACCAGTTCTTCATTTTATTAATTTTTTCTATTGTTTTTTGAATCTCTATTTTATTGATTTCCTCTTGATCTTTATGATTTCCTTCCTTCTGCTGACTTTAGGTTTTTCTTGTTCTCCTTTTCTAATTCATTTAGGTGGTGGGTTAAGTTGTCAATTTGAGGTTTTTCTTCTCTTGAGAAAGGCCTGCATTGCTGTGAATTTCCTTCTAAATACTGCTTTTTCAGTATTCCATAGATTTTGAATGATTATGTCTTCTTTATCACTTGTTTTGTGATTTTTAAAAATTTCTTTCTTGATTTGCTCATTGAGACATTGGTTTTTTAGTAGCATGTTGTTTAGTCTCCATGTAGTAAGTTTTTTCTCATTTCTTTTCCTGTGGTTGATTTCTAGTTTCATTCCATTTTTTTCAGAGAAGATACTTGAAATAATTTCTATACTCTTAAATTTGTTGAGGTTAGTTTTGTGCCCCAGTATGTGATCAATCCTTGAGAATATTCCACGTGTACTTGAGAAGAATGCATATTCTGATTTTTTTGAATGTAATGTCCTGAAAATGTCTATTAAGTATAACTTTTCTATTGCGTCTTTTAGGATATCTTTTTCCTTATTGTCTAGAAGATCTTCTGTCTAAAAGATCTGTCCATTAATGTGAGTGGTGTATTACTATGATCATATTCCTCTCAATTCCTCCTTTTATGTCTGTTAGTATTCATTGTTGGTATCTGGGTGCTCCTATATTAGGGGCATATATATTGATAACTATAATATCCTCTTCTTGAATGGATTCTTTTACCATTAAATAGTGCCCTTCTTTGTCTTTCTTTATGGTCTTCATTTTAAAGTCTATTTTGTCTGATATGAATATTGCAACTCATGCTTTCCTGTCTTGTCCATTGGAAAGTAATATCTTTTCCCATCCCTTCACTCTCAATCTATATGTGTCCTTTGCCCTAAGGTGAGTCGTAGACAGCAGATTGTAGGATTTTGCTTTTTTGTAAAATACAGTCTGCCATTCTGTGTCTTTTGATTTGAGAATTCAGTCCATTGACATTTAAGGTAATTTTCAATATATATGTATTTATTGCCCTTTAAACCTTGTTTTCCTGTTGATTCTATGTTTCTCCTTGTCTTCATTTCTTTTTTGGTTGGGTGATTTCCATTTATTTTATGCTTGTGTACTTTTCTTTGTAGTTTTTGTTAATGTAATGTTTGGTTTTGATATGTGGTTGCCCTGTTTTTCAAGTATTTTAACCCCTTCCTATATTCAGCCTGAAGGTCATATAGGCTCAAACACATTATAAAAAAAGTCAGATTTTCTTACTTTGCTTCCCCACATTCTATGATTTTGAAGTCGTATTTTAACACCTTCATTTTTGTCCTTTTGCCATTCCTTGTGTTTATCATCGCTATTACAGTAGGGTTTTTTTTCCCATTTTTGTATCTGTATGCTGGCTAGTATAAGTGATTGTTTTCCAATTGTGGTGTCCTCCGTCTTATTTCTTCTTACTTCTTCTTTTTTTTTTTTTTAATTTAGAGAAGCCCTTTCAGTATTTCTTTTATAATGGGTTTAGTATTGCTGAACTACTTTACCTTTTGTTTGTTGGAGAAATTCTTTGTTTCCCCTTCAATTTTAAATGATATTCTTTCTGGATAGAATATTGTAGGCTGCAATTTTTTTCCCTTTTGGAACTTTGAGTATATCTTGCACCCTCCCTCTGGCCTGTAGTGTTTCTGTAGATAAATCAGCTGATAATCATATGGGGGTTCCCTTAAAATTAAGTTTTTGTTTTTCTCTTGCTGTCTTTAGAATCCTATTTTAACTTTTGTTCTTTTTATTATAATATGTGTTTGTGTGGACCTCTTTGGGTTCAACTTGTTTGGGGCCCTCTGTGATTCCTGTATCTTGATGTCAGTTTCCTTAGATTTGGAAAGTTTTCAGACATAATTTCTTCAAATATATTTTCAATCCCCTTTTTTTCCCTTCTCCTTCTGGAATTCCTATTATGCATAGATTGGCCCACTTTATATTATCCCATAGATCTCTCATATTGCTTTTGTGCTTTTTCATTTGGTCTTCTGTCTGCTGTGCTGTTGGATGACTACCATTATTCTATCTTCCAAGTCACTAATTTGTTCCTCTGCATTATTCATTCTGATCTTTATTACCTTTAGCCCAGTTTGCATCTCTGCAAATGAATTTTCTAATTTTTCCATGTTCCTCCTTATATTTTCTAGTTCCTTTAGAAAGTAATCTTCATACTTTTCACATCTGCTCTTAATTCCTTGATATTCAGCCTTAATTCCTTCTGCATTTTCATTATCTCCCTTTTGAACTCAATGTCTGTCAAACTGCAGAGTTCTGTTTCATTGTTCGCTGCTTCAGGTGAATTATCCTGTTCCTTTAACTAGGAATGGTTTTTGAGCTTCTTCATCTTGCTTATGTTTTTGTTTCTCTGTGAGTTTATGTAAGCCAAACTGTAGCCTTGGAGGGCTACTTCTATACAAGAGCACCCCTTTGTATTTTATGGGGGGTTAATATTTATTTTTGGCATGGGAATGTGGACATTTGCTGTCTCTTTCTTCAGTGTGAGCAGGCTGTTATCCCTAGGGTGCTGAGTGTGTTTCCAGGGAGAAGGCAGCAATGGGTAGTCTTTTTAGTCAGTGCCTGTTTTCTGGGCTCTTAACAGCAGCAAGGACCTGTAGGAAGGTGCAGCATGCTACTCTTAGTTGCAGGGCCCTGGGAAGTGGTAATGAGCCTTAGGCATATTTACAAGGTCCCCAAAGCATTCGGCAGTGGCAGGGTATGTGAGTTCTCTGGGAGTGATAGCAACAATAGGTAGTGTTCAATTGCAATGCCCACCTCTGAGGTGACTAGGCTGCAAGTGGTGCCTGTTCAGGAACCCCTAGTGGTAGCGGGTGACACCCACCTCTGGAGTCAGTGATAACTGCAGTGGTTTGCTCCACACTATTTGTAGACCATACAAGAATCACCCCATCCCAATAGCCCATGCAGGAGGTGCTGCACAGGCTGCTCCTACTTGCAGGATCCTGGGAAGTTACAGTGATCAAGGGTGTGGGCACTTCCCAGAGAACTTGGCAGCGGCAGCATCAGGGCTGGTGTGATCCCAGGGGAGAGAGCCCAACAATAGGTGGTGTTCTATCACATTGCCCTCTGCTGTGGTGCCCTCTGAAGTGGTTGGGGCTGCAAGTGGTTCCTGTTCAGGGACCCCCAGTGGCAGTGGGCTACACCCACCTCTGGAGTAAGAGATAACATTGGGGGTTTTCCCCCACCAACTGCAGACCGCACAAGAAGCACCCCATCCTGCTGAGCCCACCCAGGAGTTGCTGCACCAACTTCTCCTATTTGCAGGGTCTTGGGAAGGAGCAGTGATCAAGTGTCTGGGCACTGCCCAGAATATTTGGCAGTGGCAGCTGCAGGGTGGTGTGTTCTCAGGGGAGTGAGAGCAACAATGTGTGGTACTTGGCTGTAGTGCCAAAACCTGAGGTGATTGGGGTGGCAGGTGGAGCCCACTCACAGGCACCCAGTGGTGGCAGACCATGCCTCTCTCTTGCCTCTGAGACAACCACTGAGGTTTTTCCCTGCTCCCTGTAGATCACACAAGAGGCGCCACATCACACTTAGGCCCCCACTGTGCTTAGATCACATAGAGATGACCAGCCACCTGTAGCCTGCGCAAGAAGTGCCTGGTCTCCTGTAGACAGAATGAATGGCTTCTCACCATGTGTATCCTGTGCCAGAGGCACCTCACCCTCTGAGATCCCACGTGTGCCCAGGGAGATTCCTATGGTGCTCCGCCCCTCTTTATCTCACCCTCCCAAAAATGATGCCTTCCATCTCCTGCAGGCCCAGGCCTCCTCCCAGGTTCCCTCTGCTGTGGCACCCAGCATGTAGCACACTTCTCTCCCTCCTGTGGTGCACTGATCCTTAGTCTCTCAGGCTGTCCCCACACAGTCAACCCTAGTCCTCTCCCTGGGACTGACCTATGGAGCCTAAGTCTCAGTGCCCAGCTCCCACCTGAGTGTCTCAAGTTGTGGTATCCTAGGCAATGATGTGAATGGTCTGTGCAGCTCTCACTCTACTTTGCCCTCCTCATTCCAGGTGCTGTGCTTTTCTTGGTGACTTTGAGGTCCCTCTGTCTCAGTTGATCTTCCCGTTGGTTAGGTGGCTTCCCAACATGTGGGTTCCTTTTCTCTTTCACAGATCCCTCTCAGGAATGCTAGTCTCATTCTTGTTCCTTTTCTCTCTATTTCTCTTTTTATTTTGTTCTACCCAGTTATGTCAAGAATTTCTTGCCTTTTTTGGAGGTTTAAGTTCTTCTGCCAGGATTCAGTTGATGTTCTGTGATTCATTTTACATGTATGTGGGGTTTTTTGATGTGTTTGTGGGATAAGATGAGCAAAACATCTTACTCCTCCACCATCTTTATGCTTCCCCTGTCAGTTAGTTTAAAGTCTTTGTCCAGGAG
Organism: Phacochoerus africanus; assembly: GCF_016906955.1. Taxonomy (NCBI): domain Eukaryota; kingdom Metazoa; phylum Chordata; class Mammalia; order Artiodactyla; family Suidae; genus Phacochoerus; species Phacochoerus africanus. The sequence goes on from NC_062547.1 coordinate 51,505,875, forward strand.
TTCCCTTTGTGGCTCAGCATGTTAAGGAGCTGATGTTGTCTCTGTGAGGATGCAAGTTTGAAAAATGACTTTGCTAAGTGGGTTAAGGATCTGGCATTCTTGCAAGCTTCAGTGTAGTTTTCAGATGTAACTTGGATCTGTTGTTGCTGTGGCTGTGGCATAGGCCATAGCTGCAGCTCTGATATGGCCCCTAACCTGGGAACTTCCATATGTTGCAGGTGCAGCTATAAAAAGAAAAAAGACTTTCTCCAGTAAGCCTAGTGTCTTTACTTTCCCAAGGACAATTTCTCTTTATTTCTTCTGAGAACAGATTATGCTTTATTATTTTCCTCATGCTTTGTGATGTTGCATTGACAACTGGACATTTTGAATACAATAATGTGATAACCCTGGAAATTAGATTCTTTCCCATTCCTCAGCATTTTTCCCCTGTTGCTGCTATTAGCTTTGGTTATTTGTTTAGTCATATTTAGCAACTATTTTTGTAAATGTATTTTGTTTCTGTCTTGGGGCTCTACAGAGAATGGAAAAAGTTACACTAGTAATTATAATTCTTAGAACCTATAACAGGGAGATGACTTTAGGTTGTCTATTCATTTTAATTCTCACAACAAATATTTTCTCGTGCACATTATTATTTCCATTACAAATGAGGAAAATGGGGTTCAAAATGGGTTCTTAGCCCAATGAGATACCTAAAACATATTGACACCCAGCTCTAACTTCAAGATCAAGTGTTTGTGCTATGTTACCTATATTTTTGTAAATTTCTTGGTATAAGAGAAACTTAGTTGGGTTTGTGCTGATGGAAAAATGGGCAGTAGTTGGTCAGTCCAGGAACAGATGACCTCTTTGTCATAGCAGAGTGTTTGTTGATTCTTTGACCTCTCGAGGATTTCATTGAATTTCAGTGGAATTGAGATCTGAGGTTAGAAGTGTCAGAGCACTCTTGTATGGGAGCCTCTTCACTTATCCTAGGTAATGGGAGGAGACAGAAGGATCCAGAGGAGCAACATTCTGGAAGACTCTGGAAGGTGCCCTACTGGCTTTACTTACCTACATTATTTAGTGGGCATTCACAACATGGGCCACAATCCAGAAAAAAAGGCAACATTCTCCATTCCATTTTGGAGTGGAAGGACAGATAGACCCATAGAGTCTCTTCCTGGTTTTCCTCTCCACATTCCCCTGGGAAAGAGTTTGTTTGTTGGTGAGCCAAGATGAGCAGAGAACTTTGCAGGAGGCTTCCTTCCCCAAGAGATTTAATTGCAAGAGACTGGGGACAGAGATGTGGCAGAGGATGGTTCTCTAAGGACTTGTAAGAACAGAAGTAAATTTCCTTAGTCACAGCAGAAAGGCGATCAGTGAGTGGCAGTGAGAAGTGGCAAGGAATAAACACTGAGAAGTGGCAACACTCAGCTGAGTGTTGGACCTGGCCCAGCAAGGAGCTTCTTCCACAGGTGAGAGGTTCTGTGTTGTCTCTCAGCAAGAAAATGCTCTCCTGCTGGTCTAGCCCATTCCCACACTGCTATGCTTTTGGATGAGGAATGTATGGTCTTTCTGTGTTCTAATTTTTGTTTCTGGGAGGCTTTTTCTTAACCCCTAAAAATTCTGCCAGGTTTTAGCATAAATCTCTTCTAGGATTTTCTAGGGTCCACCTTGAAGACCCATTTTCTTCCCATTTTAACCAATCTTAATACATTTCTTCAAAACCTTTCCACAAATATGGCAGAAGGCATAGAGTATTTCCTGGCTACAGATGGGGAGTGCCACAAACATCTTGGTCAACTGCCATTTTCTGAATATAGAAGAAAATTCTAGGGGAGTTCTGACCAAGTAATCCATTCTTCCCTTTGGAAATTTCTCTTCTCTATATTTAACAATTCCCTTCTTCTGTTTCAGTCCCATTTCCTTCAATAATATGGAGGTGTGCAGGTTTTCATGCACTGAGAGAGATCCCATTGCACACTCAAGAGCCTGATCTCCTTAGCCCTTCCTGGATTTTGGAGTCATCTCACAAAGGACATAAGATTCCCAATAGGATCCCCATCTTGATTCTCCAGGCCTTCCTGATGTCATTGATTACATGATTTCAGGTACGGCTCTTCACTTTCTGAGTCTTATATTTCACCTCTCTTTTCATTTAACCCATAACTGTCCCTGCTATTCTCCTGCTTACCATTTTCTTAAGGTAGAAAACTCTTATGTGGTTGTATTTTGTTTCTGAAGTAATTCTTGTCCTAATTCTTTATTCCATGGGTAGAAGTAGAAAAGACCTGAAAGTTACTTGATCCAAACTTTCATTTTAAAGCTTGGGAGACTGAGACCCAGAAGAAGGAGGAAATCACTTCGCTAGGGTCTCATTTCCAGTTTGAGGAATGGTGGTTGTGATTTCTCTATTCAAGTCTAAAAGGTGCAACAATGTGTAGACCATCTGAAACTGGTTCCTTAAAGGTATAGGGAGAGTCTCTGATATCTAGTTGTTGATTTTGAAAGATTATAGTAAAGTCTTCTCATATTTATCTGCCATTTTCTATGCTTCCAATTTTCAAAAACAAGTATTTTCTTGTCTTTTCCAAACACCCCATGATTTTGTCTTCTGTTGTGTGTTCTCTCCTATATCCTTCTACTTGAATGAAAATCAGGGATCTGCTCTTATTTGGAGGAACATCTTCTTCCTCCAAAGGAAAAGAGAGGATGTGTTTGCTCCTCTGTCTTCCTTACCCTGTTGTTTCCTTCTCTTTCAGAAGGCCGTATCATCAGATTCTCTTCTTCCCTTTAAAAGCAAGGCTCTCTGACAAAAATCAGAGGTGAACTTCTGCAGGTGTATTTTATGCACAGCCTTGGGCTCTGCAAGTCTTATCTGAGGGGGTGCAGATTGGCATTTCTGTCCTAAAATATCTCCTGATTTCCCCAGCTGAAACTTTATCTGTGGTAGGCTCCTGGTAAAGCTTTCTCGGGAAAATTTGCATCTCAATTTGTACCAAAGTTTTAGATTACATTGGAGTGGGGCCCTCATTCTCAGCAAAGATTAATTTTTCAAACCAATTGATTTTAAAGCATTTATTGAAAATCAATTGATTGACTGATCATCTGAAGTGCTAGATTAAATTTTGTCCAAGTGTAAAATCAAATTCTAATGTAGTGCACTTAAAACTTTCATCCTTCTTTGCTATAAAGCAGAAATTAACACAACTTTGTAAATCCAATATACTTTAATAAAAAAATTAAACTTTCCTACTTACATTTCTCCTGCTACCACATTTGTCAAGATCATAATAAATGATGGCAATTGTTGACATCATTACAGCTGCACCTGTGTACTGGTCACTTACTAAGTGCCAGGAAATAGAGTAGGGGCTTTATGTACAAAATGCTATTTTATTTTCACTGCCAGAATAGATTAAAAAACTGGGGCTAAGAATGGTTAGGGAACTTGCCTATGGTAACATAGCCTGTGACCATCTCTGCTTGAAATATTAATTTATTACTTTAAGAAATTTTCCTAATTGTTAACCTCTTCTGTGTTTATTTCACATTTTTAAAAGAAAAATTTTTTCTATTATAATTGATTTATAGTGTCCTGCCAATTTCTGCTGTAAAGTAGTGACCAAGTCATATATATACACATTAATTTTCTCACATTTTCCTTCATTATGTTCCATCACAAATAACTAAATATTGTTCCCCATGCTATACAGCAGGATCTCATTACTTATACCCTCCAAATGCAGTAGTTTACATCTACTAACCCCGACTTCCTGGCACAACCCATTCAGTCCCACTTCCCCTTGGTAACCTCATATCTGTTCTCTATGTCCATTGGTTTGTTTCCTTTCTGTAATAAGTTAATTTATGCCATATATTAGATTCCAGATATAAGTGATATCATATGGTATTCTCCTTCTCTTTCTTTTTTTAAATTAAATTATATTTTTTAAATTATTTACCCAATACAATTTTTTTCTACTGTACATCATGAAGACCCAGTTACACATACATGTACACATTTTATTCTCTCACATTATCATGCTCCATCATAAGTAATTAGACATAGCACCCAGTGCTACACAGCACGACCTCATTGCTGATCCATTCCAAAAGCAATAGTTTGCATCTGTTAACCCCAAGTTCCCAAACCATCCCATAACCCCCCTCACCCTACGCAAACACAAGCCTATTCTTCAAGTCCATGATTTTCTTTTCTGTGGAAAGCTTCATTTGTGCCATATATTACATTCCAGATATAAGTGATATCATATATTATTTGTCTTTATCTTTCTGACTTACTTCACTCAGGATGAGAGTCTCTAGCTCCATCCATGTTGCTGCAAATGGCATTATGTCATCCTTTTTTTATGGCTGAGTGGTATTCCATTGTGTATATATACCACATCTTCCGAATCCAATCATCTGTCATTGGACATTTGGGTTGTTCCCATGTCTCAGCTGTTGTGAATAGTGCTGCAATGACAATGCGAGTGCGTGTGTCTTTTTTAAGGAAAGTTTTGTCCAGATATATGCCCCAGAATGGGATTGCTGGGTCATATGGTAGTTCTATGTATAGTTTTCTAAGGTACCTGCATACTGTTCTCCATAGTGGTGGTAACAGCTTACATTCCCACCAACAGTGCAGGAGGGTTCCCTTTTCTCCACACCCCCTCCAGCACTTGTTATTTGTGGACTTATTAATGAGGGCCATTCTGACTGGTGTGAGGTGGTATCTCGTGGTAGTTTTGATTTGCATTTCTCTAATAATCAGGGATGTTGAGCATTGTTTCATGTGCTTGTTGGCCATCTGTACATCTTCCTTGGAGAACAGTCTATTCAGGCCTTTTGCCCATTTTTCCATTGGGTTGTTGGCTTTTTTGCTGTTGAGTTGTATAAGCTGTTTGTATATTTTAGAGATTAAGCTGATGTCAGCTGCATCATTTGACACTATTTTCTCCCATTCTGTAAGTTGTCTTTTTGTTTTCTTTTGGGTTTCCTTTGCTGTGGAAAAGCTTTTCAGTTTGATTAGGTCCCATGGGTTTATTTTTTCTCTTATTTCTGTTGCTTTGGGAGACTGACCTGAGAAAATATTCATAAGGTTGATATCAGAGACTATTTTGCCTATGTTCTCTTCCAGGAGTTTGATGGTGTCTTGTCTTATCTTTAAATCTTTCAGTTGTTTTGAGTTTATTTTGGTGCATGGTGTGAGGGTGTGTTCTAGTTTCCTTGATTTACATGCAGCTGTCCAGGTTTTCCAGCAATACTTGCTGCAAAGACTGTCTTTTTCTGATTTTATGTTCTTGCCTCCTTTGTCACAGATCAATTGACCATAGGTGTCTGGGTTTATTCCTGGGTTCTCTATTCTGTTCCATTGGTCTGTGTGTCTGTTTTGATACCAGTACCACACTGTTTTGATGCCTGTGGATTTGTACTATTGCCTGAAGTCTGGGAAAGTTATGCCTCCTGTTTGGTTTCTGTTTCTCAGGACGGCTTTGGCAATTCTGGGTCTTTTGCGGTTCCATGTAAATTTTTGGATTGTTTATTATAGTTCTGTGAAAAATGTCATGGGTAATTTGACAGGGATTGCATTGAATCTGTAGATTTCTTTGGGTAGTACAGCCATTTTTACATTAATTTTTCAAATCCAGGAGCATGGAATATTTTTCCATTTCTTTACATCTTCTTTAATTTCCTTGATTCATGTTTTATAGTTCTTGGCATATAGGTCCTTTGCCTCCTTGGTCAGGTTTGTTACCAGGTATTTGATTTTTAGGGGCTGCAATTTTAAAAGGTATTGTATTTTCATGTTACATTTCTAATATTTCATTGTTAGTATATAGAAATGCATCTGGTTTCTGAATGTTAATCTTATATCTGCAACATTGCTGAATTTGTTGATCAGTTCAAGTAGTTTTGGGGTTGAGTCCTTAGGGTTTTCTACATATGGTATCAATGTCATCTACATACAGTGACAGTCTTACCTCTTCTCTCCGTATTTGAATGCCTTTAATTTCTTTTTGATTGTTTGTTTGATTGCTGTGGCTAGGACTTCCAATACTATGTTGAATAACAGTGGCGAGAGTGGGCATCCCTGTCTTGTTCCAGATTTTAGTGAGAAGGCTTTCAGCTTTTCTCCATTGAGTATTATATTTGCTGTGGCTTTGTCATAAAAGTCTTTGATTATGTAAAGGAATGTTCCCTCTATACCCACCTTGGTAAGATTTTTTAAAATTATGAATGGATGTTGGACTTTGTCAAATTCTTTCTCTGCATCTATTGAGATGATCATGTGGTTTTTGACTTTTCTTTTGTTAATGTGGTGTATGATATTGATTGATGTGCATATGTTGACCCATCCTTGTGAACCTGGGATGAATCCCACGTGGTTGTGGTGTACAATCTTTTGATATGTTGTTGGATTTTGTTGGCTAAAATTTTTTTGAGAATTTTTGCATCTTATATTCATCAAAAATATTGGCTGAGATTTTTCTTTTTTGGTGGTATCTTTGTCTGATTTTGGAATTAGGGTGATGGTGGCATTATAGAATTTCTTTGGGAGTGTTCCTTCTTCTTCAAACTTTTGAAAAAGTTTAAGGAGAATGGGTATAATTTCCTTTTTTTGGTCTTTTTGCCATTTCTTGAGCTGCTCCCACAGCATATGGAGGTTCTCAGGCTAGGGGTCTAATCGGAGCTGTAGCCGCCGGCCTACACAGAGCCACAGCAACGCAGGATCTGAGCCGCGTCTGCGACCTATACCACAGCTCACAGCAAGGCCAGATCCTTAACCCAGTGAGCAACGCCAGGGATCAAACCCGCAACCTTATGGATCCTAGTCAGATTCATTAACCACTGAGCCATGACGGGAACTCCTAATTTCCTTTTTTGTATGTTTGGTAGAATTCACTTGTGAAGCCATCTGGTTCTGGACTTTTATTTGTAGGGAGGGTTTTTATGATATATTCAATTTCTTTTCTAGTGATCTATCTTTTTGGTTGATCTATTTATTCTTGATTCAGTTTTGGCAGGCTGTAGGTCTCTAGAAACTTGTTCATTTTTTTCTAGGTTATCAAATTTTTTGGCGTATAATTGTTTATAGTATTCTCATATGATGTTTGTATTTCTGTAGTATCCATTTTGATTTCTCCTTTTTCATTTCTTATTTTGTTTATTTGGGTTTTTTTCTCTTCTCTTCTTGGTTAATCTAGCCAGAGGTTTGTAAATTTTGTTTACCTTTTCGAAGAATCAGCTCTTGGATTGATTGATTTTGTCTATTGTTTTTTGAATATCTATTTTATTGATTTCCTCTTTGATCTTTATGATTTCCTTCCTTCTGCTGACTTTAGGTTTTGCTTGTTCTTTTTCTAATTCACTTAAGTGGTGGGTTAAGTTGTCAATTTGAGGTTTTTTCTTCTTTTTTGAGGAAGGTCTGTATTGCTATGAACTTCCCTCTGATCACTTCTTTTGCAGCATTCCATATATTTTGAGTGGTTGTGTCTTCATCATCATTTGTCTTGAGGTATTTTTAAATTTCCTTCTTGACTTGCTCATTGAGACATTGGTTTTTTAGTAGCATGTTGTTTATTCTCCATGTAGTAGGTTTTTTCTCATTTCTTTTCCTGTGGTTGATTTCTAGTTTCTTGCCATTGTGGTCAAAGAAGCTACTTGAAATAATTTCTATAATTTAAATTTGTTGAAGTTAGCTTTGTGCCCCAGTATGTGATCAAATCTTGAGAATGTTCCCTGTGCACTTGAGAAGAATGTATATTCTGATTTTTTTGGATGTAATATCCTGAAAATGTCAATTAAGTTTATATTTTCTATTGTTTCCTTTAGGATCTCTGTTGCTTTATTGATTTTCTTTCTAGAGAATCTGTCCATTGATGGGAGTGGGGTGTTAAATCTCCTACTATGATTGTATTCCCATCCACTTCTCCTTTTATGTCTGTTATTATTTGTTGTAAGTAGTGGGTGCTCCTATATTAGGGGCATCTATACTGATGATTGTAATATCCTCCTTGTATGCAACATTTAACCATTAAATAGTGTCCTTCTTTGTCTTTCTTTATACCCTTCATTTTAAAGTCTATTTTGTCTGATATGAATATTGAAACTCCCGCTTTCCTGTCTTGTCCATTAGCATGAAATATCTTTTCCCATCCCCTCACTTTCAATCTATATGTTTCCTTTGCCCTCAGGTGAGTTTCTTGTAGGCAGCAGATTGTAGGTTTTTGCTTTTTTATCCCATTTGCCACTCTGTGTCTTTTGATTGGTGCATTCAGTCCATTGACATTTAAGGTGATTATTGATAGATTTTTTTATTGCTATTTAAAGCTTGTTTTCCTGTTTATTCTATATTTCTCTTTTGTTCTTTTCTTTATTTGGTTGGTTGGTTTCCATTTATTTTATGCTTGAGTAATTTTCTTTTCAGCTTTTGTGGATGTAATTTTTGGCTTTGATTTGTGGTTGCCTTGTTATTTAAGTATGTTAACACCTTCCTATGTTTGCTTGCTTTAACCTGATAATCATATAGGCTCATATACATCATTAAGATAAAAAAGAATCTTTTTTTCTTACTTCCCTTACACACATTGTATGATTTGATGTCTTCTTTTTTTTTAAATTAACATCTTCATGTTTGGATCTGTATGCTGGCTGATTTGAGTGACTGCTTTCCAATTGTGGCTTCCTCCACCCTAGTTCTTCATTTTTTTTAATTTAGAGAAGCCCTTTCAGTATTTATTTTAGAATGGGTTTTGTATTTATGTACTCTTTCATCTTTTGTTTGTTGGAGAAATTCTTTATTTCCCCTTCTGTTTTAAATTATATTCTTGCCGGATAGAGTATTCTATGTTGCCGATTTTTTCTTTTCAGCATTTTAAATATATCTTGCCATTCTCTCTTGGCCTGTAGTGTTTCTGTAGAGAAATCAGCTGACATCTTTATGGGAGTTCCCTTATACTTAACACTTAGTTTTTCTCTTGCTGCATTTAGAATTCTCTCTTTATCTTTAACTTTTGCCATTTTTATTATAATATGTCTTGGTGTGGGCCTGTTTGGGTTCAACTTGTTTGGGGCCCTGTGTGCTTCCTGTATCTTGATATCTATTTCCTTTAGATTTGGAAAGTTTTCAGACATATTTTCTTCAAATATATTTTCAATCCCTTTTTCTTTTTGTTTTCCTTCTGGAATTCCTATTATGTGTAGATTGGCCTGCTTTATATTATCCCATAGGTCTCCTATATTGCTTTCATTTGGTTTTGTGTCTGCTGTCCTGATTGGGTGATTTCCATTATTCTATCTTCCATGTCACTAATTTGTTCTTCCTCCGTGTTATTCATTCTGGACTTTGTTGTCTTTATCTCAGTTTGTATCTCTGCAAATGAATTTTATAGTTTTTCTTGGCTCCTACTTATATTTTCTAGTTCATTTCTAAAGGAATATGCATTATTGTTCATATCCTCTCTTAATTCCTTCAGTATTTTCACTATCTCCCTTTTGAACTCAAAATCTGCCAGACTTCGGAGGTCTGTTTCATTATTGACTGCTTTAGGTGAATTCTCCTGTTGCTTTAACTGAGAATAGTTTCTGAGCTTTTTTATTGTGCTTGTGTTTTTCCTTTTCTGTGGATTTGGGGAAGCCAAACTGTAGTTTGGCACAGTCCAGGTTGTATGGCAGGGCCAGCTCCGTGAGGGTGGGATATGGGTTCTAGGAGTGCATGAGGGTGCCAGTGGGGTCAGATCCATTTGGGCTGGGCTATGGGTGGTAGTAGCCTGCAAGAGTGCCACTAGGTCCAGTTCTCCATGGGCAGGGTTGGATTTGCACAGGTGGGGTGCAGGCACCAGGAGTGTGCAAGGGTGCCAGCAGGGCAGGTTCCATGTGGGTGGTGTGCAGTCACCTGGAAGGAGCACTCAGCTCTCTGTGATCCAGTCAGTAAGCATGTAAACTGGGGCCCAGGGAGTTTTCTATAGCAATCTGCCCATCCTCCTCTCCTCTTCCCAACAGTGGTTTATTGCCTCTCCTGCAGGTCCAGACCTTCTCCTGGGTCCCCTCTGCCATGGCTTTCCACTCCCCAGCCCTTAGTGTACCACTCACCCCAACAGCACACTGCTCCCTGATGGGGCCTGCTTGTCAACCCAGGTCCCAAAGTCAGAAGTGCTGCAGAAATAAGAAGAAAGAGACACAGAAATAGAGTGGGGATCTGAGGGCTACCACCTTCAAGAGGCAATAGCAACCCTCTGAGCCAACTCATGGTTTTTATTTACTATTTTCTGCTTCCTTGTATGTACAGGGGATACATCGGTATTTTACTTCAAACTTATTGGGAGCAAGATACGCTAGGACAGTCATTCCTAAGTACATAAAGTAATCGTAAATGTTTTCACCCTCCCTGGCCTTAATTTGTTGTTTAGTTCAAGCCACCTATGGCCTCTCCCACAAATCCCCCAAGGCTCCAGTCCTGAGAATGTCAGAGCCGATGGTTTTCCATCAGCAACATTAATGTTTCAGCAATCTTTTTTCAAGATGCCATTATTTGATGTTGTTCTCATTCGTTTTTCTTCAAAGGTCATGAGAGCATCACAAGACTTTAACGTATAGACTGACCTTCTACAGCAACTCTATGGTGCCAGTCTTTTCTTCCCATTCTTTGTCATGTTTCATATTCAGTCCCTTAGGGTGTCTCCACACCACCAACCCCAGCCCGCTCCCCAGGACTGAACTCCAGTGCCTAAGTCTTAGCACCCAGCCCCCATGGAGCATCTCGGTCTGTGGTGTTTGTGCCAGTGGTTCAGAGGCTCTGCGCATCTCTCACTCTGCTTTTTGGATCTCAGACCTGCTGCTCTACTTTTCTTGGCTTCTTGGAGTTCCCTCCAACTTGGCTGATCTTTCTGTAGGTTAGGTGGCTTCCTAGGGTGTAGGTTCCCTTTCTGCTACACAATTCCCTCACGGGAGCATTAGAACCATCCTGATTCCTTTTCTCTCTCTCTCCATTTTTTCTTTTGTTCTATGCAGTTCTGCCAATAGTTTCTTGCCCTTTTTGGAGGTTTAAGTTCTTTTGCCAGCATTCAGTTGATGTTCTGTGTGAATCGTTTTACATGTAGATGTGTGTTTTTGATGTATTTGTGGGAGAGGGTGAGCACTTCTCTTACTCTTCCACCATCTTGCAAGAGCTCCTCCTGTCTTTCTCTTTCTTACTTCACTTAGTATGAGAGTCTCTAGTTCCATCCTTGTTGCTGCAAATGGCATTATTTTGTTCCTTTTTATGGCTGAGTAGTATTCCATTGTGTATATATACCACTTTTTAATCCTTTCATCTGTTGATGGACATTTAGGAGGTTTCTGTGTCTTGGCTATTGTGAATAGTGCCACGGTGAACATAGGAGTGCATGTATTATTTCAATGAAAGATTTGTCCAGATATATGCTGAGGAGTGGGATTGCTGGGTCATTGCCCAGGAGTTCTGTGTTTAGTATCCTGAGGTACCTCTGTACTGTTTTCCAGAGTGGTTGTACCGATTTACATTCCCACCAACATTGCTGGAGGTTTCTGTATTATCCACACCCTCTTTAGCATTTTTTATTTGTTGACTTGTTAATTATGGTCATTCTGACTGGTGTGAGGTGGTATCTCTTTGTAGTTTTGATTTGCATTTCTCTAATAATTAGTGATGTTGAGATTTTTATCATGTGCCAGTTGGTCATCCCTATATCTTCTTTGGAGAAATGTCTATTCAGGTATTTTGCCCATTTTTCAATTGGCTTGTGGGTTTTATTTACTCTTGAGTTGTATATGTTGTTTGTATGTTTTAGAGATTAATCCCTTTTCAGCTGAATCTTTTGAAACTATTGTCTCCCCTTTGGTAAATTGTCTTTTTGATTTTTTAAATGATTTCCTTTGCTGTGCAAAAGCTTGTAAGTTTGATTAGGTCCCTCTTGTTTATTTTTGTTTTATTTTCTGTTGACTTGGGAGACTGCCCTAAGAAGACATTTGTACAGTTGATGTCAGAGAATGTTTTGCCTATGATCTCTTCCAGGAGTTTGATGGTGTCTTGTCTTATCTCTAAGTCTTTCAGTCGTTTTGAGTTTATTTTTGTACATGGTGTGAGGGTGTGTTCCAGTTTCCTTGATTTACATGCAGCTGTCCAGATTTCCCAGCACCACTTGCTGATAAGAATTTTTTTTCCCATTTTATATTTTTGCCTCCTTTGTCCAAGATTAATTGACTGTAGGTGTCTGGGTTTATTCCTGGGTTCTTTATTCTGTTCCATTGGTCTGTTTATCTGTTTTTGTACCAGAACCACACTGTCTTGGTTACTGTAGCTTTGTAATGTAGTATGAAGTCTGGAAGTTATGCCTCCTGATTATTTTTTCTTCTTCAGGATTGCTTTGGCAATTCTTGGTCTTTTATGGTTCTATATAAAATTTTGGATTGTTTGTTTTAGTTCTGTGAAGAATGTCATGGGTAATTTGATGGGGATTGCATTGAATGTGTAGCTTGATTTGGATAGAATTTTAACAGTATTAACTTTTACAATCCAGAAGCATGGAATATATTTCCATTTCTTTGAATCCTCTTTAATTTTCTTGACTAATGTTTTATAGTTGTCAGCATAAGTCTTTCCTTTCCTTAGTCAGGTTTATTCCTAGATATTTAACTTTTTTGGGCATGATTTTTAAAGTTTTTTTAATATTCCTTCTCTTATAATTCATTGTTAGTATACATAAATGCAACCAATTTCTGAAAGTAAATCTTGTATCCTGGTACTTTGGTACTTTGCTGAATTCATTGATCAGTTTGAGTAGTTTTTGTGTGGAATCTTTGGATTTTCTATATATAGTATCATGTCATCTGCACAAAGTGACAATTTTATCTTTCTTTGCCACTTTGGATACATTTTTTTTCTTTTGTTTGTCCTGTTGCTATAGTTTGGACTTACAATACTATGTTGAATAAAAGTGGTGAGAGTGGACATCCTTGTCTTGTTCCAGATTTTAGTGGGAGAGCTTTCAGCTTTTCTCTATTGAGTACTATATTGGCTGTGGGTTTGTCCTAAATGGACTTTATTATGAATCCCACTTGGTCGTGTTGCATGATTTGTTTTATATCCTGTTGGATTCGGTTGGCTAAAATTTTCTTGAGAATTTGTGTCTATATTTATCAAAGATATTGGTCTATAATTTTATCTTTTGGTAGTATCTATATATGGTTTTGGTATTAGGGTCATGGTGGCTTCATAGAGTGTATTTGAGAGTGTTCCTTCTTCTTCAACCTTTTGGAAAAGTTTAAGGAAGGATCGGTAGAAATTCTTCTTTGTATGTTTGGTAGAATTCACCTGTGAAGCCATCTGGTCCTGGACTTCTGTTTGTAGCGAGTGTTTTTAATCACATATTCACCTTAATTTTTATTGATTGGTCTGTTCAATTGATCAGTTTCTTCTTGATTCAGTTTTAGAGGGATGGAGATCTCTAGAAAGTTGTCCATTTGTCAAAAATTTTGGCATATTATTGTTCATAGTATTTTCTCATGGTTTTTTGTATTTCTGCAGTATCCACTGTGATTTCTCCTTTTTCATTTCTTATTTTGTTTGAGTTCTGTCTCTCCTGTGAGTCGGGTTGGAGGTTTGTCAGTTTTGTTTACCTTTTCAAAGAAACAGCTCTTGGTTTGACTGATTTTTTTCCTATTGTTTTTTTTTGAATCTCTATTTTATTGATTTCCTCTCTGATATTATATTTTCCTTCTTTCTCCTGACTAAGTTTTGTTTGTTCTTTTTCTAATTATTTTATGTGGTGTGTTAGGTTGTTGAATTGAGATTTTTATTCTTTTCTGAGGAAGGTCTTTATTGCTGTGAACTTCCCTCTAAGAAATGCTTTCAGCACACTGCATAGATTTCAAATGGTTGTGTTCTCATTATTATTTGCCTCAAGGTATTTTTTTAGTTTCCTTTTTGATTTCCTCATTGGCCCATTGGTTTTAGAGTAAGTAACATGTTATTTAGCCTTTATATAGTCAGGTTTTTTTCTCATTTATTTTCCTCATCGATTTCTAGTTTTATGCCGTTGTGGTTAGAGAAAATACTTGAAATAATTTCTAAACCATTAAATTTGTTGAGGTTATTTTTGTGCCACAGTATGCAGTCAGTTCTTGAGAATGTTCCATGTGCATTTCAAAAGAATGTATATTCTGATTTTTTTTTTTTGGCTGTAAGATCCTGAAAATGCCAATTAAGTCTAACTTTTCTATTGTGCCTTTTAGGATCTCTGTTGCCTTATTGATTTTTTGGTCTATAGGATCTGTCCTATAGTGGGGTGTTAAATTCTCCTACTATTATTGCATACCTGTCAATTTATCCTTTTATTTCTGTTGGTATTTGTTGTATGTATTTGGGTGCCCCTATATTAGGGGCATATATAGTGATGATTGTAATGTCCTCTTCTTGAATGGGTCATTTTGTCATTTAATAGTGTCTTTCTTTGTCTTTCTTTATATCCTTAATTTTAAAGTCTATTTTTTCTAATATGAGTATTGCATCTCCTCCTTTCCTCTCTTTTCCATTCACATGAAATGTTTTTTCCATCCACTGACTTTCAATTTATAAGCATTTTTTGCTCTAAGGTAAGGCAGCATATTATAGGATATTGTTTTTTTAAGCATTGTTTTTTAAGCATTTTTTGCTCTAAGGTGAGGCAGCATATTATAGGACATTGTTTTTTTTTATCCAATGTGCCACTATATGTCTTTTGATTGGAGCATTCAGTCCACTGACATTTAAGGAAATCATTGATAAATATGTATTTATTGCCATTTTAAATCTTGCTATCAGTTGATGTTGATTCTATGTTGTTTCTCCTTTGTTCCTGTCTCTCTCTCTCTTTTTTTTTTGGTTGGGTGATTTCCTTTCATTTTATACTTTTATCCTCTTCTTTTCAGTTATATGAATGTAATGTTGGTCTTGATTTCTGGTGCCCCTTTTTTCAATTATTTTAACCCCTCCTTATATCTGCTTGCTTTAGACTGATAGTCATATAGGCTCAAACACATTCTAAAAAAAGAGTAGATTTTCTTATTCTAATTCCTCACATTTTGTGATTTTGAAGTCCCTTTTAAATACTTTCATGTTTGTCCTTTTGCTGTTCCTTGTGATAATCACCACTTTTACTATAATTTTTTTTTCCTTTTAGATCTGTATACTGGCTTATTTACATGATGGCTTTCCAATTGTGATTGTCTCCATCCTATTTCTTCTTACTTCTTTTTTATTTACAGGAGATTTTTCAGTTTTTTTAGAATGAGTGTAGTATTGCTGTTTTCTTTTATGTTTTTGTTTTTGTTGTTGTTGTTGTTGGAGAAATTCTTTATTTCTCCCTATATTTTAAATACTATTCTTGCTGGGTAGAGTATTTTAGGCTGCAGTTTATTTCCTTTTAGAACTTTGAATATGTCTTGCCACTCTCTTCTGGCCTATATACTGTTTCTGTATGGGGTTATGGGGCTCCCTTATGGGGTTCCCTTATAATTAAGTATTCACTTTTCTCTCGCTGGCTTCAGAATCTTCTGTTTATCTTTAACTTTTGCCATTTTTTAAAATACTGTTGTCTTGGTGTGGGCCTGTTTGGGTTCAATTTGTTTGGGGTCCTCTGTGATTCCTGTTTCTTGATATCTTTTTTTTTAAGTTTGGAAAGTTTTCTGCCATAATTTCTTCATATATTTTCAATACCCTGTTCTTTTCTTCTCCTTCTGGTATACTTATGCATAGTTTGTCCCACTTTATATTATCCCATAGATCTCTTATATTGATTTCATGTTTTTTCTTTTGATTTTCTGTCTACTGTCATGATTGGGTGATTTCCATTATTCCATCTTCCAAGTCAATAATTTGCCCCTCTGCCTCATTCATTCTGCTCTTCAGTGCCTTTAATTCCACTTGCATTTCTGCATATGAATTTTCTGTTTTTTTGGCTTTTCCTTATATTTTATAGTTCCTTTTTAAAATAATTTGCATTACTGCTCATATCCACTCTTAATCCCTTCCTATTTACTCTTAATTCTTTCAGCATTTTCACTCTCTCCTTTTTGAACTTTGTGTCTCTCTGCATAGGTCTGTGTTTGATCCTTCAGATGAATTCTCCTGTTCTTTTCGTTGGAAATGCTTCCTGAGCTTCTTCATTTTGCTTATATTTTTCTCATTCTGTGAGTTAGGGGAAACAATTACTGTTGTCTTGGAGGGCTATTTATATGCAGGAGCATCTCTGGGTATTTTGTGAGTGTTTCCTATTTATTTTTAGGGTGATGTGTATGCTCAAGGGGGATTGAGGAAATTGACAGGGCTACAAGCCAGTGCTGGCCCTTGACTGTGGCAAGGACCCACTGGAAGGTGGCTCAGGCTGCTTCTAGTTTCAGGGTCCTAGGAAGTGACAGTGATCAGGCAGGCATTGGTGACACCCAGGGTATTTGACTGTGGCAGCAGCAGGTCTGATGTGTTCCCAGGGGGTTGGGAGCAACAGCGGGTGTTGATGGGTTACAGTGCCCTTTTCTTTGCTGACCTCTTAGGTGACTGGAGTGCAGGTGGTGCCTCTTCACAGTGGTGGCATGCCATGGCCACCTCTGGTGCCTGAGATGACTTCTGTGGTTTGCCCCTGCCACCTGTAGACAACATAAGAGGTGATGGATTGAGCTTAACCCCCTAGTGCCCTTAGCCCACACAAGAGGTGTCTGTATCTTGCCCAAGAGTACTCCATTGCCCATAGCCCATGCAAATGGCGCCTCCCCACCCTGTACACTGCACCAGAGGGTCTCCACCCTCTGAGAGTATATGCATGCACTGGGAAAGATATTCCTATGGTGGTCTGCCCTCCTCCTTTCACCCTCCCCAACAATGGCACCTTGCTCCTCCTGTGGACCCAGACCTCCTCTGGTATTCCCTCAGTTATGGTACTCTGCTCCCCAGCCCATGGCATACCACTCCCTAGTCACTCAGTCTGTCTCCACAGAGCCAGCCCTAGTTCTCTACCCAGAATTGACCTCTGGAGCCTGAGTCTCAGAGCCCAGCCCCTACCTGAGCATCTCAGGATTTGGTATTCTTGGCTGGTGGTACAGGTGGTCTGTCTTGTTCTCACTCTTATTTGCCCTCCTCATTCCAGCTGCTGCAATTGTCTCCAAAGCTTTGAGGTCCCTCTAGCTCTGCTCATCTCCCTGTTGATTAGGTGGCTTCATAGCATGTGGGTTTCTTTCCTCTTAAACAGCTCTTTCTCAGTAGTTATAGTCCAGTCCCGATTCCTTCTCTCTTTATTTTTTCCCCTTTTGTTCTACCCAGTTATGTGCAGGTTTCTTGGCCTTTTTTAAGGTTTAAGTTCTTCTTATGGCATTCACTAGGTGTTCTGTGTGAATTGTTCTACATGTAATTTTTTTTGATGTGTTTGTGATAGAAGGTGAGTGCCACATCTTACTCCACTGCCATCTTGATCCTTCTCCCTCTTCTATGTGTTTTTTAAAAAGTTGTGTTCCAAATCAAGCTTAAAGAGAAAATATATGGAGTTCCCACTCTGGTGCAGTGGGTTAATGACCTAGCTTGTCTCTGTGGAGGTGCCAGTTAGATCCCTGTGAAAAATCCAGCATAGAGGTAGCTGTGGAGTAAGTCTCAGTTCTGGCTTAGATTCAATCTCTGACCCAGGAACTTCCATAAGCTGTGGTGGCATCTGAAAAAAAATAAAAAAAGAGAAAATACCTGCCAGATATGTCAGTTAACTGCTTATGAGAATATTCACTTAAATTCAAGGAATATAGAAACATTCTTATTGTTAAAATTTCAAATATTACATGTCAAAGTAGATGGGGTTTTTTTGTTTGTTCTTTTTTTTTGCTTTTTAGGGCAAAAGGAACTTCCATGTGGCATATGGAAGTTTCCAGGCCAGAGGATGAATCACAGATGTAGCTGTTGGCCTACATCACAGCCACAGCAACACAGGATCTGAGGCACATCTGTGACCTACACCATATTTCTTGGAAATGCTGGATTGTTAACCCAATGAATAGGGCCAGGGATTGAGCCTGCATCCTCATGGCTACTAGTTGGGTTCCTAACCTTCTGAGCTGCAAAGGGAATTCTGGTAGTCTTTATTTGACCACTCTCCTCAATTCTAACCCTATTTCTAGAGGTAACTATTATACTCTGTGTTCTTCATAAAGCATGTGTACTTGTTTCTCATATTCTTGCCTCCCTACACTTAAAATTACCAAACATTTTTTTACCAACTTGATGGGTAAAAAGTTGTAACTGTGTTTTAATTTGATATTCTTTAGTTACTGGAAAAACAAAGCACACTTACTTTTAAATTTTGTTATTAAAATACAGTTGATTTATAATGTTGTGATAATTTTTGCAGTACAGCCAAGTGACTTAGTTATACCCATATATATTTTTTCCTATTCTTTGCCATTATGATGTATTACAAGATACTGAATATAGCTCCCTGTGCTTACAGTAGAACCTTATTTTTTATTTATCCTATATATAATAGTATGCATCTGCTAATCCCAAAATCTCAGTCCATCCCTTCCCTACCCCTTCTCCTCCTTGGCCACCACAGGTCTGCTCTCTATATCTGTGAATTTGTTTCTGTTTCATAAAAATACTTATCTGTGTCCTATTTTAGGTTCTACATACTAATGATATTGCATGATATTTGTCTCTTTCTGATTTACTTCACTTAGTATGACAATTTCTAGGTAAATCCATGTTGCTATAAATGGCATACCTCATTCTTTTTAGTGGGTGAGTAATATTTCATCACACAACACACACATTCTACACACACACACCTTTTTAATTTATTTTTATTAGAGTATAGTTGCAGGAGACTGGATAGGGTTTCATGTACTATACAGGATTATACCACATCTTCTTTATTGATTCATCTGCCAATAGACATTTATGTTGTTTCCATACCTTGGCTATTGTAAATAGAGCTACTATGAACATAGGGGAAAGCAGCCTTTCTTAATGTTTATTTGCACTTCATTTTCTGAGAATCACTGCTCATTATGCCTACTTTTCCTTACTGATTTGTGAGTATTCTTTATATATATTGAACATGAAGAGAGTATGTATTTTATAATATATTGGAGATATTATTATATCAAATAAATAGTATATATATGTTCTTTTTTTTGTCTTTTTGCCTTTTCTAGGGCCACTCCCATGGCATATGAAGGTTCCCAGGCTAGGGGTCTAATCAGAACTGTAGCCACTTGCCAGTGCCAGAGCCACAGAAATGCAGGATCCGAGCCATGTCTGCAACCTACACCACAGCTCATGGCCATGCTGGATCCTTAACCCACTGAGCAAGGCCAGGGATCAAACCACAACCTCATGGTTCCTAATCAGATTTGTTAACAACTGAGCCATGAAGGAACTCCTCTTCATTTTTTATGCTGTTATTAATGAGATCACTACTTATTACCAGGTCATAAACACATTGCCCTCTATTTTTTCTAATGATATTATGTTCCTCAATTTAGATCCTTGGGCTTCTAGAAATTTGTTTTTGTGAGTTGTATAATCAGTGACTTAATTTTTATTTTTCAAAAATGTGTCAACAGTTGTACCAAACTGTTTATTGAATAGCTCTTCTTTTCTCATAGAATTTTTTTCCTTTTAAAAATTTTTTATTAATGTATAGTTGATTTACAATGTTTTTTCAGTTTCTGTTGTGCAGCAGAATGACCCAAACACATACAGTTCCATGTGATGTACAGTAGAGCCCCATTTTCCATCAATTCCAAGTAAAACATAGATTTTAAATTGTAATATTTAAATCTAATTATATTTATTTCATTTTAAAAGTTTTATTGAAGTACAGTTGATTTACAATGTTTTAATAATTTCTGCTGCACAACAAAGTGATTCAGTTAAAGAATTTTATCCATGTGATCCCAATTAAATTCCGAAAGGACATCTGTAACTTGGAAATAACAGTGTAGAGTTAGGATTTTCTCAGAAGTCAGTCAAATGCAGAAAATAGATTGATAGCAGAAATGCAGTCTATGTTGGATGAAGCTGAGGTAGCTGAAAGCAGAAACAACAAAATAAAATTGAAGAGGGCATCAAAAATATTAAAAATTGAGCAAGGCAGGGTAAAAAGTGGAAAAAGGACATTTGTGAGGATAGATCACAAAGTAACCTCTCCAAAGAGAGTGGGAAAACCAAAATGGCTATTTTGTGCTAGTGGAAGGTAGAAAGTGATACGAGTAACTTCTTGGGATTATCACATAACGTCAGCTGTCTTCAATTCTGTACTACTGGGCATTGTTGATGTTGTCACATTCAATCTTTATTATCACTTTATTACATAGTTGTTATCCCAATTTAAGATGAGAAAACTGAGGTCCAGAAAGGGTTATGTAAATGTCAGTTCACACAGTCAGTAAATGCCTTTGCCGATTTAGTACTTTTTCCTGAAAAATTAAATCCCTGAGACTGGCCTAGAGCTTTGTAAAAGAAGCAACTATGTGGGATGGAGATGGACCCAACCTATCAGAGGCAGAAAAGTGCCCACTTCAGTAAAAATGACTTAACATTTTCTTCTCAATTATGTGCAGAAGGTCCTACAAGTTAAATCAGCAGCAACAAAGAGAGTCTACATCTTTGTCAGAGAGTCTTTTTCCTAAAGAGGCCCCATCTTTTGTTCTAAACCAAACATTTAAAGAGGGCAACACATTAGAAAAAGTTGCAATGGCCTCGGTATTATGGTGCTAAACATAAACCTCATGCTTCAGATCCCAACCCTCTGTCTGGCGCATCCCTCTGCAGGAAGAATGGCCTTGATGGGAAACCAGACTCTCATCTCTCACTTCATCCTCCTGGGACTCTTCACCCACTCACCCCTGCACCTCCTCCTCTTCTCCATCATCATGGTCATGTTTCTGGTGGCTCTCTCTGGCAATGGGCTCATGATCCTCCTCATCAACATTGACTCTCGCCTGCACAACCCCATGTACTTCTTCCTCAGCTGGCTGTCACTCATGGACCTCATGCTCATCTCTACCATTGTGCCACGGATGGCCATCGACTTCCTTCTGGGCAGTGGCTCCATCTCCTTCATAGGTTGTGGCCTCCAGATCCTGTTCTTTGTCACCCTTCTTGGGGATGAGTGCTTCCTGCTGGCTTTCATGGCCTATGATCGCTATGTGGCCATCAGCAACCCACTGAGGTACTCAGTGGTCATGAGCCGCCGTGTCTGCTGGCTCATGGTGGTGGGGTCTTGGCTCTTTGGCCTGGTAGATGGGTTGATTCAGGC
The DNA here is from genome assembly GCF_016906955.1 of Phacochoerus africanus. Classification (NCBI taxonomy): domain Eukaryota; kingdom Metazoa; phylum Chordata; class Mammalia; order Artiodactyla; family Suidae; genus Phacochoerus; species Phacochoerus africanus. The sequence continues at coordinate 51,527,156 of NC_062547.1, forward strand.
CATCTATACCCTGAGCTTTCCCTACTGTGGATCCCAGGAAATTGACCACTTCTTCTGTGATATCCCTGCAGTTCTTAAGCTGGCCTGTGCTGACACCTCCCTCTATGAGACTATGATCTATGTGTGCTGTGTACTCATGCTTCTCCTGCCCTTCTCTGTCATCTCTGTCTCCTACCTGCTGATCCTGGTGACTGTGCTCCACATGAGCTCAGCTGAAGGTCGGAAGAAGGCCTTTGCTACCTGCTCCTCCCACATGGCAGTAGTGTCTCTCTTCTATGGAGCTGCCATGTTTGCCTACATGCAGCCCTAGACCTATCACTCCTCCAAACAAGACAAAGTGGTCTCTGCCTTTTATACCATGATCACTCCTATGCTCAACCCACTTATCTATAGCCTGAGAAATAAGGAAGTTGCTGGTGCTCTGAGGAAATTCCTGAGGAATTGTTTATGTGGTGGGGGACAGGGCTAGTTTTTCAGTGCTGCCATATAAATAATATAGCGCTGGGCACTTGAAATCTGGCTTAATTAACTGTATTTTGGAGAAGATACAAATATGCCCTACTGAAAATAAAAGTCATCTCTGGCCAGAGATAATCAGATTAACACTTCAATTCAATCTTTCATGTCCATTGCTGAATGTGGACAATGTGGGGTGAAGCTGAGCCTCCTGGACACATATCCTTTAGCTATAAAATGCTAGGAAATTGGTGGGTGAAAACTCTGAGCTGCGTGTTTTTCAAAAATTTCCTAAGGCTGAGGAGAGGCACCTGGCCCAAATCCACATTTCTCCTTGGGAAGCTGCCTGGATCCCATGACTTGTTAATGGAGGGTACAAACATTTGATGGCCTTGCCTCAGTTTGACCCTGAAGGGCCATCCCAGTTCCAGAGCCCCCCAGCTCTAGCCTCTCCACAGGATCATCTGAGGAATTGCAGAAAACTTTTCCCTGTATCCAGTTTTGCTTCCTTAACTCCCTTTCCCTACCAAAGTTTTCATCCTTGGAGCACTCTCTAATGAAACTTTTTCATACAAAACCTGTCTCACTTTCCTTCTGAGACACCCAACCTGTGACACAGAGAAACTTAGGAATGATGGTTATTTAGTTTGATTCTACAGATTCAATGTGATCCCTATCAAATTACCCATGACATTTTCCTCAGAAGTAGAACAAGTAATCCAAAAATTATATGGAACTATAAAAGAGCAACAACTGCAAAAACAATCCTGGGGAGTGGAACAAGAGGCATAACTCTCCCAGACTTTGGACAGTTCTACAAAGCTACAGTAATCAAAACAGTGTTGTGTTGGTTCAATAACAGACATATGGATTGATGGAACAGAATAGAAACCAACAGACCTACAATCAATTAATCTTTGGCAAAGGAGGCAAGAATATAAAATGGGAAGAAGAAAGTCTTTTCAGCAAGTATTGTGGAAAAATAGAGAGCTGCCTGTAAATCAATGAAGTTAGGACACACCCTCACACTATGCACAAAAATAAACCCGAAATAGCTTAAAGATGTTAACATATGACATAACACCATAAAATGCCTAGAAGAGAGTATAAAGACATTAATCGTACCAGTATTTTCTTAGATTGGTCTCCCAAGGCTGAGATACAAAAAAAAAAAAAATGAACAAATGGTACCTAACCAAACTTATAAGCTTTTGTACAGAGAAGGAAACCATAAACAGAACGAAAAGACAACCTACAGAATTGGAGAAAGTATTTGCAAAAGATGCAACCAACTATGGCTTAATCTCCAAAATACATAAACAACAACAACAAAACAACCTAATCTAAAAATTGGTAGAGGACCTAAATAGACATTTCTCCAAAGAAGACATACAGATGGCCAGCAGGCACATTAAAAAGATGTTCAACATCACAATTATTAGAGAAAGACAAATCAAAACTACAGTGAGATAACACCTCATACCAGTCAGACTGGCCATCATTAAAAAGTCTCCAAATAATAAGTGCTAGAGAGAGTATGGAGAAAAGGGAAACTTCATAGCCTGTTGTTGGGAATGTAAGTTACCATTACCATTATGGAAAACAGCGTGGAGTTTCCTCAGAAAATTAGAAATAGAATTACCATGTGATCCAGTAATCCCACTCCTGGGCATAAACATGGAAAAAACAGTGATTCAAAAGGATACTTGCACCCCTGCTTTCATTGAAGCACTATTCACAATAGCTAATACTTGGAAACTATGTAGATGTCCATCAACAGATGAATGAACTAAGAAGCTGTGGTACATATTTACAATGAAATACTACTCAGCCATAAAAAGAATAAAATAATGCCATTTCCAGCAACATGGATGCAGCTAGAGATTCTCACATTAAGTGAAAAAGAGCAAGACAAATACCATATGATATCACTCATATGTGGAATCTAATATATGGCACAAATGAACCTATCTACAAAACAGAGACAGACCCATGGTTGCCAAGGGAGAGGGAAGAGAGAGAGATGGACTGGGACTTGGGGGTTAGTAGATGCAAACTCTTTCATTTAGTTTGGAGGTAACAGATGCAAACTATTACATTTAGAATGGTAAATCACGAGGCACTGCTCTAGAACAGGTGACCCTATCCAATTTCCTGTGATAAAGGGATTTGACATTGTGGAAAGGAATATTAAAAAGTAATGTACATATGTATACAATTAAGCCGCTTTTCTGTACAACAAAAATTAGAACATTTCAAATGAAATATACCTCAATGAAAATAGTGGAATTCTCACATGGTTCAGCAGGTTAAGGATCCAGCATTGTCCCTGGCAGTGGCTCAGTTTGCTGCTGTGGCATGTGTTTGATCCTTGGCCCAGGAACTTCCACATGCTGCAGCTGTGGCCAAATATAAAAAATTTAAAAATAGAAAAAAATTGCTAAATATGCAAAATATACTCATGTATATGCACTCAAGGTATAGTGTGGTATCAAGAATGGCCCCATTTCATGGTTGCTGTCAAGAAGAGGTCAGAAATTAAGTCATGGAGATGCCTAAGACAGGTTTAATGCCAAGACTGGAAATTCAAATGACCACAGGGCCAGAAAGGAGGTTTTAAGGAGAGCCATAGCATGACAATAAGGCTGGATGGGAAACATTCAGAGAAGCAGCCACTCAGCAGCTCTGTTCCAGAGAGGATGGATGAGCTTTGAGTTGGGATGGAGATTAAGTGAACCTTGAGTACAGGCTGGATGAGCAACCATACAGGAGCATCACAATTTGGTCCTTGGGAACTAAGAGGACATCACTAAATACTGGGCAGGAAAAAGGAGAGTAGAAGAAGGTTCATACAGCAGGATGCCACACGGAAAAAGAGGGACTTTCACAGCCTAGCCTCTCTACGATGTCCAGTAAGATAACTCACAGATCTCTGAATGAGGAGCCAGTTAGATCTATAATAATCCCAACAATATAAGGGCAACAACTCTGAATTCTCACTTTAAAACATATTTAAGGATACAGCACCAGAAACCTGGAAAGAAATATTCACCAGCTACTGAGAACAGTAGGGAGGTTGGCACATATTTTTGCCAGAGGATATGCTAAGAGAGCCAAAAATAATAATAACATAAAAAGCTAAATCTTTCTTTGAGAAAGGAGGCCCAAAGCAAACAAAAATCTAAATCATAAGCTCAATTAAACTCTATTTCACTCAAGATGAAATTCATATTATAGAAAAATTATACAAAATTTAAATACTATCTTTAAAAAAATTCAACTGCAGTTGATTTATATCAATATATTGGTTTCAGGTGTACAAAGTAGCAATTCAATACATTTATAGATTATATTCCACTAAAAGTCATTGTAAAATGTTGTCTATATTCTCTGTGCTGTATGTCCCTTCCTTTTATCTTAATTACTTGATACCTAGTAGTTTGTACCTCTTAACCCTCTTTCCTTATATTGAATCTCCCACAGCTCTCTCAACTGGTAATCACTAGTTTGTTCTCTGTCTTTGAGTCTGTGTCTGTTTTGTTTTTATTCATTTTTGTTTTATTTTTTAGATTCCACAAATAAGTGAAAACATACAGTATTGTCCTTTCTATGTCTGACTTACTTCAAAAAGCATAATATGCTCCAAGTCCAGTCATACTGTTTAAAATGGCAAAATAATAATTTTGGGAGGGGCTGAGGAATCTTCCACTGTGTATATATATATACATCACCTACCACGTCTTTATCCATTAATCTGTTCATGGACGCTAAGTTTGCTTCCATATTTTGGCTATTGTAAATAATGCTGCTACTAACACTGGTTCATGTATCTTTTCATTTTTTTAAATTTTTTTATTGTATTTCCCTCAACACACTTTTTTCCCACTGTACAGCATGGGGACCCAGTCATACAATCATGAATACATAATTTTTTTCTCCCATTTTCATGCTCCATTGTAAGTAACTAGACATAGTACCCAGTGCTACACAGCACGACCTCATTGCTGATCCATTCCAAAAGCAATAGTTTGCATCTGTTAACCCCAAGCTACCCATCACTCCTACTCCCTCCCCCTGGGCAACCACAAGTCTATTTTCCAAGTCCATGATTTTCTTTTCTGTGGAAAGCTTCATTTGTGCCATATATTACATTCCAGATATAAGTGATATCATATATTATTTGTCTTTATCTTTCTGACTTACTTCACTCAGGATGAGAGTCTCTAGCTCCATCCATGTTGCTGCAAATGGCATTATGTCATCCTTTTTTTATGGCTGAGTGGTATTCCATTGTGTATATATACCACATCTTCCGAATCCAATCATCTGTCATTGGACATTTGGGTTGTTCCCATGTCTCAGCTGTTGTGAATAGTGCTGCAATGACAATGCGAGTGCGTGTGTCTTTTTTAAGGAAAGTTTTGTCCAGATATATGCCCCAGAATGGGATTGCTGGGTCATATGGTAGTTCTATGTATAGTTTTCTAAGGTACCTGCATACTGTTCTCCATAGTGGTGGTAACAGCTTACATTCCCACCAACAGTGCAGGAGGGTTCCCTTTTCTCCACACCCCCTCCAGCACTTGTTATTTGTGGACTTATTAATGAGGGCCATTCTGACTGGTGTGAGGTGGTATCTCGTGGTAGTTTTGATTTGCATTTCTCTAATAATCAGGGATGTTGAGCATTGTTTCATGTGCTTGTTGGCCATCTGTATATCTTCCTTGGAGAACAGTCTATTCAGGCCTTTTGCCCATTTTTCCATTGGGTTGTTGGCTTTTTTGCTGTTGAGTTGTATAAGCTGTTTGTATATTTTAGAGATTAAGCTGATGTCAGCTGCATCATTTGACACTATTTTCTCCCATTCTGTAAGTTGTCTTTTTGTTTTCTTTTGGGTTTCCTTTGCTGTGGAAAAGCTTTTCAGTTTGATTAGGTCCCATGGGTTTATTTTTTCTCTTATTTCTGTTGCTTTGGGAGACTGACCTGAGAAAATATTCATAAGGTTGATATCAGAGACTATTTTGCCTATGTTCTCTTCCAGGAGTTTGATGGTGTCTTGTCTTATCTTTAAATCTTTCAGTTGTTTTGAGTTTATTTTGGTGCGTGGTGTGAGGGTGTGTTCTAGTTTCCTTGATTTACATGCAGCTGTCCAGGTTTTCCAGCAATACTTGCTGCAAAGACTGTCTTTTTCTGATTTTATGTTCTTGCCTCCTTTGTCACAGATCAATTGACCATAGGTGTCTGGGTTTATTCCTGGGTTCTCTATTCTGTTCCATTGGTCTGTGTGTCTGTTTTGATACCAGTACCACACTGTTTTGATGCCTGTGGATTTGTACTATTGCCTGAAGTCTGGGAAAGTTATGCCTCCTGTTTGGTTTCTGTTTCTCAGGACGGCTTTGGCAATTCTGGGTCTTTTGCGGTTCCATGTAAATTTTTGGATTGTTTATTATAGTTCTGTGAAAAATGTCATGGGTAATTTGACAGGGATTGCATTGAATCTGTAGATTTCTTTGGGTAGTACAGCCATTTTTACATTAATTTTTCAAATCCAGGAGCATGGAATATTTTTCCATTTCTTTACATCTTCTTTAATTTCCTTGATTCATGTTTTATAGTTCTTGGCATATAGGTCCTTTGCCTCCTTGGTCAGGTTTGTTACCAGGTATTTGATTTTTAGGGGCTGCAATTTTAAAAGGTATTGTATTTTCATGTTACATTTCTAATATTTCATTTTTAGTATACAGAAATGTGATCTTTTCAAATCAGTTTTTTCATTTTTTTTTCAGTTTTTTACCCAACAGTGCCATTGCTGTATCATACAGTAGTTCTACTTTTTAGGGTTTTTTTTGTGTGTGTCTGTGTTTGTGTGTGTAAATTATTTTGTTTTTTTACTGTTTTCCATTGCAGTGGTACCAATTTGCATTCCCACCAATAGTGTACTAGAATTTCCTTATCTCCACATTCATATCTTCCAATATTTATTTTTCATTATGTTTTTGGTCTATTAATTCTAGATGTAATAGTTTGCCTCTATTACCTCCTAATTCCCAGTCCATCCCTCTCCCTGCCCCCTCTCCCTTTTGTTTTTATCCATTCTGACTGGTGAGAGGTGATATATTATTGTTGTTTTAATTAGCATTTCCATGATTATTTTATTTTCATGTATCTGTTGGCCTTCTATATGCCTTTTGTTGGAAAAATGTCTATTCCTGTCTTCTGCTGAATTTTAACAGAGTTTTTTTTGATATTAAGTTGTATGAGATCTTATCAGACATATAATTTGCAAATATTTTGTCCCTTTTGGTCAGTTGTCTTTTTGTTTTGTCAATGGTTTCTTCACTGTACAAAAGCTTTTATGTTTAATTAGGTTTCATTTGTTTATTTTTATTTCTCTTGCCTGAGGAGATAGGTGCCAAAAAATATTGCCAAGACATGGCAATGAGTGAACCGCCTAGGTCTTCTGATAGGAGTTTTATGGTTTCTGCTCTTACATTTAGATCTTTAATCTGTATGAGATTATTTTTGTATATGGTGTGAGAAAATCTTCTAATTTCATTCTTACACATGTAGCTGTCCAGTTTACTGTTGGGTAAACCACTTATTGAAAAAACTTCTTTACCCATTATACATTTTGCCTTCTTTGTCACATAGTAATTGACCACAGGTGTGTGGACTTATTCTTGGGCTCTATTCTATTTCATTGATCCATGATTCCATGGTCAAAAGAGTACCATACTCTCTTGATTAGTGTAGAATTTTAGTAGAATCTGAAGTTAGGGTCCATGATATTTCCAATTTTATTCTTTTCTCTCAATATTGTTTTAGCTATTTGGGATTTTTTTTAATATGAATTTTAGGATTATTTCTAAAGTTCTGTGAAAAAATGTCATGGGCATTTTGATAGGCATTGCATTAAATCAGTAGGTTGTTTTGGGTAGTATGGACTTTTCAACAATATTAATTCTTCATCCATGAACATAGAGGATCTTTCCATTGTATCATCTTCAATTGCCTTCATAAATGTTTTATAGTTTTTGGAGTGTGGGTCTTTCATTTTGGTTAAATTTATTCCTAAGTATTTTATTCTTCTGGACATGATTGTAAGTGGGATTTTTTAAAATTTATTTTTCTGATAGTTCATTATTAGTATATAGAACAGAAAGAGATTTCTGTGTACTAACCATCTATGCTGCAACTTTACTAAATTCATTTATTCTCATAGATTTTTGGTGGAGATGTTTTCTATATATAGTATTATGTCATCTGCAAATAGTGAGTTTTACTTCTTCTCTTCCAGTTTGGATGCCTTCTATAGTTTTCCTTGTCTGATCATCATGGCTAGGCCTTCCATGTTAAATAGGGGTGGCAAGAATGAGCATCCTTGTCTTGTTCCTGGCTGTAGAAGAAAATCTTTCAGCGTTTCTGGGTTTGTTATAAATGGCCTGTATGATGTTGAGATATGTTCCCTCTATACTCACTTTGATAACAGTTTTTACCATGAGTGGGAGTTGAATTTTGTTAAATGCTTTTCTGCATCTATTAAGATGATCCTGTGAGTTTTGTCCTTCATTTTGTTAATGTGGTATACCACATAATAGATTTGCAGATATTGAACCACTACTGAATCCTTGGAATACATCCAAATTGATCATAATGTGCGACTATTTAAAAATTATGTTGGCGTTCCCATTGTGGCTCAGTAATAATGAACCCAACTAGTATCCGTGAGGATCCAATTTCAATCTTTGACCTCACTCAGTGGGTTAAGGATCCGACATTACTGTGAGTTGTGGTGTGGGCCACAGATGCTGCTTGGATCTGGTGTTGCTGTGGTTGTAGTGTAGACCAGTAGCTGCGGCTCTGATTTGACTCCTAGCCTGGGAATGTCCATGTGCCACAGTTGTGGTCCTAAAGAAAAAAAAGCAAAAAAATTTTGTTGAATTTGGTCTGTTAAATTTTGCTGAGGATTTTTGCATCTATATTCCTCAGAGATATTACTCTATAATTTCCTTTCTTTTTGTATTTTTTGTTTTTGTATTATTATGGCCTCATCCAATGAATTTGGCATTGTTCCTTCCTCATTTTTGGGGGTAATATTTTGAGAAGAGCAGGCACTAATTCTTCTTTTTATCCTTAGTAGAATTCCCCTGTGAAGCCATCTAGTCCTGGACATTTGTTTGCCAAGAGTTTTTTTATTCCTGATTCAATTTCAGTAAATAATTTGCCTCTTTAGATTATTTCTTCCTGATTCTGTTTCTAGGAATTAATCCATTTATTCCTCATCATTCAATTTGTTGGCATATAACTGTTCTCAATATCATTTTCTTATGATTGTTTGTATCTGTGATATCAGCTCTAATTTGTTCTCTCATTTCTTATTTTTAAATGGTTCTCTTTTTCTTTTTCTTTTTTTTTGTGGGTTTGGTATTTTTTTTATTATCCAGTTTCCACCACTATGAAATAAATTGTGTGGTTCAAAGTTGCCAATTATCCTACTGGCAATGGTCGGCATCCAAATTTCAGTGAGTAAGTGATTTCCTTCACACTCCCGAGTACCGACATTTTTTTCTGTATTGGTTCAGCCCATTTTTTTTTATAATTTTTTTATTTTCCCACTGTACAGCAAGGGGGTCATGTTATCCTTACATGTATACATTACAATTACATTTTTCCCTCAGCCTTTCTTCTGTTGCAACATGAGTATCTAGACAAAGTTCTCAATGCTATTCAGCAGGATCTCCTTGTAAATCTATTCTAAGTTGTGTCTGATAAGCCCAAGCTCCCAATCCTTCCCACTCCCTCCCCCTCCCATCAGGCAGCCACAAGTCTCTTTTCCAAGTCCATGATTTTCTTTTCTGAGGAGATGTTCATTTGTGCTGGATATTAGATTCCAGTTATAAGTGATATCATATGGTATTTGTCTTTGTCTTTCTGGCTCATTTCACTCAGTATGAGATTCTCTAGTTCCATCCATGTTGCTGCAAATGGCATTATGTCATTCTTTTTTATGGCTGATTAAAGGCTTATCAATTTTATTTATCTTTTGAAAAAACCGTTCTTGTTTTCAAATGATCTTTTCAATACTTTTTTGTCTCCATTTTGTTATTTTCTGCTCTGATCTTTATTATTTCCATCCTTTTGATGATTTGGGGCTTTATTTGTTCTTTTTTTAATTCCTTTAGATGATGGGGTAGGTTATTTGATTTTTTTCTTGTTTCTTTAGATATATCTGTAGTTCTGTAAACTTCCCTCTTAGAAATTTTTTTCCTGCATCCATAGATTTCAAAAATTTTGTTTTTATTTTAATATTTAAAAGTTATTTTCTGATATCATCTTTTTTGTTTTTGGCAATGCCCACTGCAAGTAGAAGTGCCTGGACCAGGGTTCTAGCCCCTGCCTCTGCAGTGACCCAAGCTGCTGCAGTGAAAATGCTGGATCCTTAACCCATTTCACCAGAAGATAACTCCCTCTTGCTTCTCTTTTATTATTAAGTTGACTTATTGGTTTTTTTTAATGACTCATTGGGTTTTTATTATCATGTTGTTTAGTCTCCATGTGTTCGTGGTTCTTTTTTTTTAATGTTGTTTAGTCTCCATGTGCTCGTGTTTTTTTTTTTTTTCCACTTTTCTTCCTGTAATTGATTTTGTTTCCTTTTATTGTGGTCAGAATAGATGGTTGATATAATTTTTAATGTTGTGACTTGTTTTGTGACATAGCAGCTGATCTATCCTAGAGGATGTTTCATGTGCACTTTAAAATGTATTTTGCTGTTTTTTTTTTTTTTTTGTGGAATGTCCCATAAATGAATATTAAGTCCAACTGGTCTAATGTGTCATTTAAGGCTTCATTCTTTTTTTGTCTTTTTAGGGCCACACCTGCAGCATATAAAGTTTCCCAGGCTAGGGGTCAAATAGGAGCTACAGCTGCCAGCCTACGCCACAGCCACAGCAACACCAGATCTGAGCCACATGTGCAACCTACACCACAGCTCATGGCAATGCTAGATCCTTTAACTCACTGAGCAAGGCCAGGGATCAAACCTGCAACCTCTTGGTTCCTAGTCATATTCATTTCTGCTGCTCCATGACAGGAAATCCAAGGCTTCATTTCTTATTGATTTTCTGTCTAGAAGATCTGTCCACTGATGCATTTGAAGTGTTAAAAATCCCCTCCTGTTTTATTACTGTCAGTGTTTTCCTTTATGTCTTTTAATATTAGCTTCGTATATTTGTTTTATATACTTGTAAGTCCCTATATTAAGTATGTATTGTAACATATAATGTATGATAAAAAATGTTAAATCCTCTTTTTATATTGATTCTTTTATTATTGTCCTTTGTTATAGGCTTAGTTTGAAAGTTCACTTTGATATAAATATTGCTAACCCAACTTTCTTTTCCTTTCCATTTGCATGGAGTATTTTCTCTTCATCTCCTCACATTCAGTCTTTGTGTGTCTTTAGCTCTGCAGGGAGTCTCTTGTAAGCATCATAAAATGGGTTTCAATATTTTATCCAATCTGTCACCCTGTGTCTTCTGAATGGAGCATTTAGTCAATTTACATATAAAGTTATTATTGATAGACATATACTTGTTACCATTTTGTCCCTTGTTTTCTGCTTGTTTTTGTAGTTCTCTGTTATTTTCTTATTCTTTTAGTCTCTTGTGTTTGATGATTTTCTCTGGTATTATGCACATGTTAATTTCTCTCTAGTTCTTCTTTATCTATTGTAATTTTTGGATTTATGGTTGCAATGGAGTTCATATATTTTTTTCCTTTAACTGTATCTATATGTTTTAACCTGAGACTCATTTAAGTTAAGCACATTTTGAAAGGTATACATTTTTACTCCCCTCCCTCAATTTTTTTGTTTATAACATCATATTTTACATCTTCATGTCTATCCCTTAACTCTTGGTTGTATTTATGGATGATTTTACAATTTTTGTCTTTTAAGCTTTGTACTGGCTTATTTAATTTTTTATCTACAGCATTTACTATATTTTTAGTTTGCTGGTAGGATTTTTACCATCCTATATTTTCTTATTTATTATGCAACCTTTACTTTTTCACTTAAAGAAGGCCCTTTAACATTTTCAGTAAGGTCAGTTTAGTATTGATTAAATCTTTTAGTTTTTGCTTTTTGTTGACAATTACTTTATCCCTTCTATTCTAAATGGTAAGCTTGCTGGTTAGAGTATTTAGATTGCATGTTTTTCCCTTTCAGCACTTGGAATATGATGTCCTACTCCCTTCTAGCCTGAAAAACTTTTTTGTCTTTTTAGGGATGCACCTGTGGTATATGGAAGTTCCCAGGCTAGGGATCAAATCAGAGCTGTAGCCACCAGCCTAAGCCACAGACACAGCAATGCAGAATCCAAGCTGTATCTGCATCCTGCACCAGAGCTCACAGTAATGCTGGATTCTTAACCCAATGAGTGAGGCCAGAGATCAAACATGCATCCTCATGGATGATAGTCAGATTAGTTTCTGCTGAGCCATGATGGGAACTCTCTAGCCTGCAAAACTTCTGCAGAAAAATCAGCTTATTGCTTCATGGGGATTCTGTTGTATATGAATATTTGTTTCTCTTTGCTGCCTTTAGATTTCTGTCTTTATCTTTAAATTTGCCATTTATGATATGTCTTGGTGTAAGTCTGTTTGTGTTCCTCTTGTTTGGGACCCTCTATACTTCCTATACCTGGATATCTGTTTCTTGTTCATACTCGGCAAGTTTTCAGCCATAATTTCATCAGACACATTTTTGACCCCTTTGTCTCTCTCTTCTTTCTAGACCCCTATAATGCTAATGTTGTACACTTGGTGTTGTACCAAAGATCCTTTAAACTGTTCTCACTTTTTAGAAGTTGCTTTTCTTTTCACTATTCTGCTAGTTGTTTTCCATTATTCTATATTCCAGATCACTTTTTCATTCTTTTGTATCACCCAGTCTGCTACTGATTCATTCTAGTATGTTCTTCATTTCAGTCATTGCATCCTTCAGTTCTGTTTGGTTCTTTTTATATTCTCTAGTGTTTTAATAAAATTCTCACTTTGTTAATCTACTCTTTGCCCTAATACAGTTAGCTTCCTTACTACTAATGTTTGAATTCTTTATCTATTTAGTTGTTTATGTTTCTTTGTTTTTATTTTGTTTTCAGGTGTTTACTATCTTTTCTTTTTTTAGTTTCATTGTATTATTTATTTATTTTATTGTAGTTGATTTATAATCTTTGGTTAGTTTCTGGCATGTAGCAAAGTGATTCAGATTATATTTATTTTTTTCAGATTATTCTTTATTATTGATTATTGCAACATATTGAATATAGTTCCCTGTGCCATAGAGTAGGACTTTGTTGTTTTTCTGCTTTATATATGGTAGTTTGTATCTGCTAATCCAAAAATACTAATTTATTTTCCCTTCCCCTTTACTAACCATTAGTTTGTTTCTGTGTCTGTGAATCTGTTTCTCTTTTGTAAATGAGTCCATTTGTATCATTTTGTTTAGATTCCATGTATAAGTGATATCATATAATATTTGTCTTTCTCTGACTTCACTTAGAATGATAATCTCTGGGTCCATCCATGTTACTGCAAATGACATCACTTCATTCTTTTTTATGGCTTACTAATATTCCATTGTACATATATATATGTATAATATCTTCATTCATCTGTCAGTACACATTTAGGTTGCTTTGATATCTTGGCTAATGTAAACAGTGCCATTATGAACAATGGGGTGCATGTATCTTTTTGAATTATAGTTTCCTACAGATATATGCCCAGGAGTGGGATTGCTGGTAATTTTATTTTTTTTATTTTTTAATTTTATTTATTTATTTATTTTTGTCTTTTTTTGCCCTTTTCTAGGGCCACACCCATGGCATATGGAGATTCCCAGGCTAGGGGTCTAATTGGAGCTGTAGCCACCAGCCTTCACCAGAGTCACATCAACATGGGATCTGAGCTGCATCTGTGGCCTACACCATAGCTCATGGCAACGCTGAATCCTTAACCCACTGAGCTAGGCCAGGGATCAAACCTGCAGCCTCATGGTTCCTAGTCGGATTCGTTAGCCACTGAGCCACAATGGGAAATCCTGGTAATTCCATTTCTAATTTTTTGAAGAATTTCCATACTGTTTTACATAGTGTCTGTACCAATTGACATTCCAACCCAAAATTATAAGAGGGTATATTTTTATCTGCACTCTCCAGCATTTTGCATTTGGAGACTATTTTTTTTTAAACAATTGCACCTGTGGCATTTGGAAGTTCCCAGGCTAGGGATCAGATCAGAACTGTGCCTGAGGCCTGTGCCACAGCCATGGAAACACCAGATCCAAGCCACAACTGTGACCTATGCTGCAGCTTGCAGCAGTGCCAGATTCTAAATCCAGTGAGCAAGGCCAAGGATCAAACCTTCATCCCACATAGAAAATGTTGGATCCTTATCCACTGAGGTATGACAGGAAATCATCTCCATAAAATTTTTAATGATGGCCATTCTGACTGGTGTGATGTGATAAGCCATAGTATTTTTGAATTGCCTTTTTCTAATAATTAGTGATGCTGTGTATATTTTCATGTGCCTGGCCTATTTTTTGATTGAATTGTTTTGTTTTTTTGATATTTAATTGTATTAGCTCTTTGTGTATTTTGCAAATTAAGCCCTTGTCATTTGTATCACTTGCAAAGATTTTCTCCTATTATGTAGGTTGTCTTTTCATTCTGTTTTGTTGTTGTTGTTGTTCTATCACACCCAGGGCATATGACAGTTCTGGTTCAGGGATTGAACACATGCCACAGAAGTGACCGGGTCCACTGCAGACACACAATGCCAGATCCTTGACCCCCTGTATCACACGGAATCCCCTTTTCATTTTGCTTATGTCTTCCTTTGCTATGTGAAACTTGTGAGTTTGATTACATCCCATTTGTCTATTTTTGCTTTTATTTCTATTGCCTTGGAAGACTGAACTGAGAAAATAGGTTTTCTCCATTGCATTCTTGCCTCCTTAATTGACTATGGTTTGTGGGTTTATTTCTAGGCTCTCTATTCTGTTCCATTGAGTGATATGTAGATTTTTGTGCCAATACCATACTCTTTTGATTACTGTAGCTTTATATTATTGTCTCAAATCTGAGAGGTTATGAATCCATCTTTGTTCTTTTACTTCAGGATTGCTTTGGCCATTTTCGATCATTTGCAGTTCTATATAAATTTAGGATTATTTATTCAAGTTCTGTGAAAACGTGAATTAGATATCACATTAATCCTGTAGATTTCTTTGGGTAATATGACTTATTTTATTTTATTTTCCCACTCTACAACAAGGGGATCAAGTTATCTTTACATGTATACATTACAATTACATTTTTTCCTCATCCTTTGTTCTGTTGCAACATGAGTATCTAGACAAAGTTCTCAATGCTATTCAGCAGGGTCTCCTTGTAAATCTATTCTAAGTTGTGTCTGATAAGCCCCAGCTCCCCATCCCTCCCATTCTCTCCCCCTCCCATCAGGCAGCCACAAGTCTTTTCTCCAAGTCCATGATTTTCTTTTCTGAGGAGATGTTCGTTTGTGCTGGATATTAGATTCCACTTATAAGTGATATCATATGGTATTTGTCTTTGTCTTTCTGGCTCATTTCACTCAGTAGGAGAGTCTCTAGTTCCATCCATGTTGCTGCAAATGGCATTATGTCATTCTTTTTTATGGCTGAGTGGTATTCCATTGTGTATATATACCACATCTTCCGAATCCAATCATCTGTCATTGGACATTTGGGTTGTTCCCATGTCTCAGCTGTTGTGAATAGTGCTGCAATGACAATGCGAGTGCGTGTGTCTTTTTTAAGGAAAGTTTTGTCCAGATATATGCCCCAGAATGAGATTTCTGGGTCATATGGTAGTTCTATGTATAGTTTTCTAAGGTACCTGCATACTGTTCTCCATAGTGGTGGTAACAGCTTACATTCCCACCAACAGTGCAGGAGGGTTCCCTTTTCTCCACACCCCCTCCAGCACTTGTTATTTGTGGACTTATTAATGAGGGCCATTCTGACTGGTGTGAGGTGGTATCTCGTGGTAGTTTTGATTTGCATTTCTGTTATAATCAACGATGTTGAGCATTTTTTCATGTGTTTGCTGGCCATCTGTGTAATATGACTTTTTAAAAAGATATTAATTTTCCAATTCTATTTCATGGACTATCTTTGCATTTCTTTGAATCATCTGCAATTTCCTTTATCAATGTTTTATAGTTCTCAGTGTATATGTCTTTCATATCATTGGTCTTATTTATTCCTAAGTATTTTTAGATGATATTTTAACTAGGATTTTTAAAATCTTTTTCTTTCTTATATTTCATTGTTAGTGTAAATAAATGCAACAGATTCCGGTATGCTAATCTTGTATTATATTACCTTGCTGAATTCATTAATCACTTTTAGTAATAGTGGAGCTTTTAGGGCTTTATATATATATATATATATATATATATATATATATATATATATATATATATAATCATGTCATCTAAATATAACTACAATTTTACCCCTTCCCTTCCAGTTTGGATATTTTATTTCTTTTCGTTGACTGATTGATGAGGCTAGGCTTTCCAATACTATGTTGAATAGAAGCAGTGAGAGAGGGCACACATTTTGTCCCAGATTTTAGCAGGAAGCCTTTCAGCCTTTCACCATTGAATATTATGTTAACTGTAGTTTACCATAAATAACTTTTTAAAATTTAATTTTATGGGAGTACCATTGATTTACAATGTACAATTTCAGGTGTATAGCAGAGCGAATCATTTATGCATATTCTTTTCATTCCCTTATACATTGTTACAAACTATTGAGTAGATTTTCCTGTGCTATACAGCAGATTCTAGTTTATCAACTATTTTATACAGTAGTGAGTAAGTTATACCCACTCTCTCAATTCTTCCCTCTCCTGATGGTTTGACCTATGGTAACCATATGATTGGTTTTGAAATTAGTTTTTTTCTGTTTTTCTAAGTTTACTTTTATTAAGTATAGTTGATTCACAAGATTGAGTCAATTTTTGCTGTACAGCATAGTGACACAGTCATATATATACATATATATATATATATATATATATATATATATATATATACACACACGCACACACACATTCTTTTTCTCATTTTATCTTCCATTATGGTCTTTAATAAATTCTTTTGTATTATTTTTATTATCATCCACAAATAAGTGTTGCCATATGGTATTTGGCTTTCTCTTTCTGACTTTTTTCACTTAGTATGAGAATCTATAGTTGCATCCATGTTGCTACAAATAATATTTTGTTTTTTTATGACTGAGTAGTATTCCATTCTTTATGTATCACATCTTCTTAATCCATTCATCTGTCAGTAGACTTTAGGTTGTTTCCATGTCTTGGCTATTGTGAATAGGGCTGCAGTGAATCTTTTATTTTTGTATTTTTATTTCTACTATATGTATCTTTTTATTTTGTATTTTTATTTCTACTATACCGCAAAATGACCCAATCACACACAGTTCCCTGTGCTGTACTGTAGGGCCTCATTGACCACCCTTTCTAAATATAATAGTTTGCATCCAAAAAACTTAATGGCCTATACATCCCTATCCCTCCTCTCTGGAACCACAACCCTGTTCTTCTTGTCTGTGATCTGTTTCTGTTTTGTAGATAGGACCATCTGTGTCATATTTTAGATTCCACAAATAAGTGATAGCATATGGTATTTGTCCTTTTATTTGTCTTACTTCACTTAGTATGAGAATCTCTAGTTCCATCCATGTTGCTGCAAATGGCATTAGTTTATCTTTTTTTATGGCTGCATAACATTCCATTGTATATATGTACTGCATCTTAATCCATTCATCTGTCAATGGACATTTAGGTAGTTTCCATGCCTTGTCTATTTTGAATAGCTCCACGATGAACATAGGTGTGCACATATCTTTTTCAAAGAAAGTTGTCTTGATACACTAATGAGTGGGATTGCTGGATCATACTGTAGTTCTATATTTAGTTTTCTGAGGTAGCTTCCCACTGTTTTCCATCATGATTATACCAATTAACAGTGCCACCAACAGTGTAGAAGTGTAGCCTTTTCTCCCCACCCTCTCCAAAATTTGTTGCTTGTTGACTTTTTAATGATGGCCATTTTGAGTGGTGTGCATTGGCGCCTCATTGTAGTTTTGATTTGTATTTCTTTAATAATTAGTGATGAGCATTTTTTCCTGTGCCTGTTGGCCACCAGTATTTCTTCTTTGGAGACTTGTCTGTTTAGGTCCTCTGCCCATTTTTCAATTGGGTTGTTTGTTTTTGTTGTTGAATTGTATGAGTTATTTCTATACTTTGGATATCAGGCCCTTGTCTGTTAAATTGTTTGAAAGATTTTTCTCCCATTCTGTGTGTTCTCTTTTCTTTTTTTATGGTTTCCTTTGCTGTGCAAAAGCTTTTGAGTTTAAATAGGTCCCATTGGTTTATTTTTGTCTTTATTGTCATTATCCTAGAAGGTAGATGAAACAAGATGTTTCTATGATTTATGACAAAGAATATTCTGCCTGTTTTCCTCTAGGAGTTTTAGGTTTAGGTCTTTAATCCATTTTGAGTTTATGTTTACGTATGGTGTTAGATAGTGATTTACTTTCATTCTTTTACATGTAGCTTTCCAATTTTCCCAGCATGATTTATTGAAGAGACTATCTTTCTTCCACTTTATGTCCTTTCCTCCTTTGTAATAGACTAATTGACCGTAGGTGCTTGGGTTTATTTCTGGGCTTTCTATCCTGTTCCATTGATCTATATTTATGTTTTTGTGACAATAGAAGGAATCAACAGCAAAATTACAGAGGTAAAAGAAAAAATAAGTGACATAGAAAACAGTGGTGGAAATCACTGCCATAGGAAAAAATAAGTAAAAAAGAAATGAGGAGAGTATAAGAGATCCCTGGGACAACATTAACCATATCACCATTTGCATCATTGGAGTTCTAGGAGAAGAGAGAGAGAGAAAGGGCCAGAGAAAATATTTGAAGAGATTATATCTGAAAACTTCCCATGTGAGAAAGGAAATACTCATTCAAGCTGAGGAAGCACAGAGAATCCCACCCAAGATAAGCCCAAGGAGAAACACAGTGAGACACATATTAATAAAACTGACAAAAATTAAATACATGGAAAAATATTAAAAGCTGCAAGGGATTTCCATACTGTTTTCCACAGTGTTTGTACCAATTAACATTCCCACCAACAGTGAAGAAGGGCTCCCTTTTCTCCACATCCTCTCCAGCATTTGTTGTTTGTTAACTTGTTAATGATGGCCACTCTAACTAGTATGAGGTGGCACCTCATTTTTGTTCTGATTTGTGTTTCTCCAATAATTAGAAATGTTGAGCATTTTTTTCATGTGCCTGATCATCATCTGTAAGTCTTCTTTGGAGAAATGTCTATTTAGGTCTTCTGCCAGTTTTTCACTTGGGTTGTGTGTTTTCTTTTTGTTGACTTGTATGAGTTGTTTGTATATTTTGGAGATTAGACCTTTGTTGGTTGAATCATTTGGAAAGATTTCCTCCCAGTCCTCAAAACAAACAGATCATGAACATGGAAGACAGATTTGTGTTTGCCATAGGGAAGGGAGAGGAAGTGCGATAGATTAGAAGTTTGGGGTTAGTGCATGTAAACTACTGCATTTTTGGTGGATAAGCAATGAGATTCTTCTGCATAGCACAGGGAACTATATCCAATCACCTGTGATGGGATATGATAGAGGATAATGTGAGAAAAATAATGCAATGTATGTATAGCTGGATCACTTTGCAGTACAGCAGAAATTGGCAGAAATGTTTTAAATCAATGAAAATAAAAACCCAAATAAATTAGAGGTGTAATTTATCCCACAAAAAAGCTACAATAGAAAATCAACAAATGACATACAAAGGAACCCTTGTAAGGAAAACAGCTCATCTTTCAGCAGAGAGGCTGCAAGGTAGGAATGGCAAGATATATTTAAGATGATTAAGGGGAGGAACCTAGAACCAAGAACACTATACACAGCAAGACTCTCAGATTTGATGGAGGAATCAAAAGCTTTTCAGACAATCAAAAGCTAAAAAAATTCAGCATCTCCAAACTAGATCTACAACTACTAAAGGAAATTCTCAAAGCAGAAAAATAGCCACAATTAGAAGCATGAAAATTTCAAATGAGAAAACTCATTTGTAAAGACAAAGATATTATAAAGATAGAATATCACCCATTGACAAATATGGTATCACTGCTAGCAGGCATGGGAATAGTGGGAGACAAGTGCAGAACATTGAAAATGCTTTAGAAAATAAAAAACTGCAACCCCAAACAATTCTGTACACACATATATGGTTATATCCAAATCTAATTGAAACCGCAAACCAGAAACTATAATAGACACACACATAAGGAAGAAAAAGCAATCCAAACACAACATTAGTGACAGTCTACAAATCAAGAGAAGACAACGAAAGAAGAGGAAAAAAAGATCCACAGTAACAATCCAAAGCAATTAACAAACTGGCAATAAATACATATTTATCCATAATTATGCTAAATATAAATAGATTAAAAGCTCCATCCAAAAGACACAGACTGGCTGAGTGGATACAAGAACATTTATCTCTTTGAATGAAAATTTTGTCTACCTGTATGCTCAGGAGTTGATTGCTGGATCATAAGGTAGTTATGTATTTAGTTTTCTGAGGCACCTCCATTCTACTTTACATAGTGGTTATAACAATTTATATTCCCACCAACAGCGTAAGAGGCTTCCCTTTTCTCCACACCCTTGGAGAATTTATTGTGTATAGACTTATTAGTTATGGCAATTCTGACATGTGAATTGATACATCATTGTAGTTTTGACTTGCATTTCTCTAATAATTAGTAATGTTCAGCATCTTTTCATTTCATTTTTTGGCCATCTTGAATTCTTTGTTGAATAAAAGTCTGTTTAGATCATCTGCCAATTTTTTGATTGGGATTTTTATTATATAAATCTCCATAAGATATTTGCATATTTTCGATATTAATCCTTTGTCAGTTGCTTTGTTTGCAAAGATTTTTCACCTATCCTGTGGGCTGTATTTTCATTTTTTTTGTTTTGCTTGTTGTGCAATGCTTTTGAGTTTAATTAGGCCCCATTGATTTATTATAGTTTTTATGTCATTCTAGGAGGTGGAACAAACAAGATATTGCTATGCTTGCTGTCAAAGAGTGTTCCATCTATGTTTTCCTATAGAAGTTTTATGGTATCTGTCCTTCCATTTAGGTCTCTCATCCATGTTGAGTTTGCTTTTGAGTATCATCACAGAGTAAGTTCTAATTTCATTCTTTTACATGTATATCTGTCCAGTATTCCCAGCACCACTATTGAAGAGACTGTTTTTTGACCCTGTATGGTTTTGCCTTCTTTGTCATTAATTAGTTGAAAATAGGTGCTCGGTTTTGTTTCTGGACTTTTTATCCTGTTGCATTAATCTATATTTGTTTTTGTGCCAGTGCCATATTGTTTTGATAACTGCAGCTTTATAGTATACTCTGAAGTCATGAAGTCCAATCCCTCTAGTTCCATTTTTCTTTCATTTTTTTGTTATAATGATTTTTGTTTTTCACATTATAGCTTATTTACAGTGTTCTGTCAATTTTCTGCTGCACAGCAAGGTGACCCAGTCACATATACATGTATACATTATTTTTTCTCACATTATCATGCTCCATCACAAGAGACCAGACATAGTTCCCAGTGATATACAGCAGGATCCCATTGCTTATTCATTTCAAAGGCTATAGATTGCATCTATTAACCCCAATTTCCCAGTCCTTCCTACTCTGTCCCCTTCCTCTTGGCAACCACAAGTCTGTTCTCTATGACCAAGATATTTTTCCTGTGGAAAGGTTCATTTGTGCCTTATATTAAATTCCAGATATAAATGAAAACATTCGGTATTTGTCTTTCTCTTTCTGACTTACTTCACTCAGGATGAGAGTCTCTTGTTCCATCCATGTTGCTGCAAATGGCATTATTATTTTATTCTTTTTTATACCTGAGAAGTATTACCTTGTGTGTATATATACCATATCATCTTAATCCAGTCCTCTGTCAATGGATAATTAGGTTGTTTCCATGACTTGGCTATTGTGAATAGAGTTGCAATGAACATGGTGAATGTGTCTTTTTTAAGGAACATTTTGTCCGGATATATGCCCAAGAGTGGGACTGCTGGGTCACATTGTAGTTCTCTGTATAGTTTTCTAAAGTATCTCCATACTGTTTTCCATAGTGGTTGTAACAAATTACATTCCCACCAACAGTGCAGGTGGGTTCCCTTTTCTCCACACCCCATCCAGCATTTGTTATTTGTGGACTTATTAATGATGGCCATTCTAATGGGTGTGAGGTGGTGGTACCTCATTGTAGTTTTGATTTGATTTAATAATCAGGGATGTTGAGCATTGTTTCAAGTGTTTGTTGGCCATCTGTATATCTTCCTTGGAGAAATGTCTATTCAGGTCTTTTGCCCATTTTTCGATTAGGTCATTGGCTTTTTTGCTGTTGATGTATATAAGTTGTTTGTATATGTTAGAGATTAAGCCCTTGTCAGTTGCATCATTTGACACTATTTTCTCCCATTATAAGTTGTCTTTTTTATGGTTTCCTTTGCTGTAGAAAAGCTTGTCAGTTTATTAGGTCCAACTGGTTTATTTTTGCTTTGATTTCTGTTGCTTTGGGAGACTGACCTGAGAAAATATTCATAAGGTTGATATCAGAGACTGTTTTGCCTATGTTCTCTTCAGGAGTTTGATGATGTCTTACATTGAAGTCTTTAAGCCATTTTGAGCTTATTTTTGTGCATAGTGTGAGGGTGTGTTCCAGTTTCATTCATTTACATGCAGCTGTCCTGTTTTCCCAGCACCGTTGCTGAAAGACTGTGTTTTCCCTTTTTATGTTATTGCCTACTTTGTCACAGATTAATTGACCATAGTTGTCTGGGTTTATTTCTGGGTTCTCTATTCTGTCCCATTAGTCTCTATGTATGTTTTTATACCAGTACCAAAACACTGTCTTGATTACTGTGACTCTGTAATATTGCCTGAAGTCTGGGAGAGTTAGGCCTCCTACTTTTCTTTTCCCCTCTGGATTGCTTTGGCAGTTCTGGGTCTTTTGTGGTTCCATATAAATTTTTGGAATGTTTGTTTTACTTCTGTGAAAAATGTCATGGGTAATTTGATAGGGATTGCATTGAATCTGTAGATTGCTTTGGGTAGTATGCCATTTTTATATTAATTTCCCAACCCAGGAAAATGGAATATCTTTCGATTTCTTTGCATCATCTTTAATTTCCTTGTTTAATGTTTTATAGTTCTCAACAAATAAGTCCTTTACCTCCTAGGTCAGGTGTATTCCCAGGTATTTGATTTTTGGGGGTGCAATTTTAAAAAGTATTGTATTTTTGTTTTCCTTTTCTAATATTTCATTGCTAGTATGCACGATGTGACTGATTTCTGAAAATTAATCTTATATCTGCTACTTTGCTGAATTTATTGATTGGTTCAGGTAGTTTTTGGGTTGAGTCCTTGGGGTTTTCTATGTATAGTATCATGTCATCTGCATACAGTGACAATTTAAACTACTCTTCTGATTTGGATACTTTTTACTTCTTTTGTTTTTCTGGTTGCTGTGGCTAGGACTTCCAATACTATGTTGAATAACAGTGGTGAGAGTGGGCATCCTTGTCTTGTTCCAGACATTAGTGGGGAGACTTTCAGCTTTTCTCCATTGAGTATTATATTTGCTGTGTGTTTGTCACAAGTGGCTTTTTATTATGTGAAGGAATGTTCCCTCTATACCCACTTTGGTGAGAGTATTGATCATGAATGAATATTGGACTTTGTCAAATGCTTTTTCTGCATCCACTGAGATGATCATGTGGTTTTTGACTTTTATTTTGTTAATGATGTTTATTGATTTGCATATGTTGAACCATTCTGGTGAACCTGGGATGAATCCCACTTGATCATCTATGATCTTTTTTATATGTTGTTGGATTCGGTTGGCTAAAATTATGTTGAGAATTTTTGCTCTGTATTCTTCAGAGATATTTGCCTATAGATTTATTTTTTGGTGGTATCTTTGTCTGGTTTTGGTATAAGGGTGATGATGACATCATAGAATGTATTTGGGAGTTTTCCCTCTTCTTCAACCTTCTGGAAAAGTTTGAGGAGAATGGGTGTAAATTCCTCTTTGCATGTTTGATAGAAATCACTTGTGAAGCCCATCTGGTCCTGGACTTTTATTTATAGGGATTTTTATATTATATATTCAATTTCATTTCTAGTGATTTGTCTGTTCATTTGATCTATTTATTCTTGATTCAGTTTTGGCAGGCTGTAAGTCTATAAAAAGCTGTCCATCTCTTATAAGTTGTCAAATTTGTTGGCATATAATTGTTCATAGTAGTCTCTTATGCTTTTTATATTTCGGCAACATCTGTTGTGACTTCTTTTTCATTTCTTATTTTGTTTATTCGGGTTTTTTCTCTCCTCTTCTTGGTTAGTCTGGCCAGAGGTTTGTCAATTTTGTTTACCTTTTCAAAGAACCAGCTCTTGGTTTTATTGCTCTTTAATTTATGTTTTATTTCCTCTCTGATCTTTATGATTTCCTTCCTTCTGCTGACTTTAGGTTTCATTTATTCTTCTTTTTCTAATTCTTCTAATTAATTTGAGAGTTTTCTTCTCTTTTGAGGAAGGCCTGTATTGCTATGAATTTCCCTATGAACAATGCTTTTGCATAGATTTTTAGTGGTTGTGTCTTCATTATCATTTGTCTCGAGGTATTTTTTAATTTCCTTCTTCATTTCCTCATTGACCCATTTTTTTTTAGTTTAGTCTCCATGTAGTTAGTTTTTTCACATTTCTTTTCCTGTGGTAATTTTTACTTTCATACCATTGTGATTAGAGAAGATACTTTAAATAATTTCTATAATCTTAAATTTGTTGAGGTTAGCTTTGTGCCCCAGTATGTGATAAATCCTTGAGAATGTTCCCTGTGCACTTTAGAATAATGTATATTCTGATTTTTTTGGATGTAATGTCCTGAAAATGTCGATTAAGTCTAACTTTTCTTTTGTGTCATTTAGGGTCTCTGTTGCCTTATTGATTTTCTGTCTAGAAGATCTGTCTATTTATGGGGGTGTGTCATCATCTCCCACTATTATTGTATTCACATCAATTCCTCCTTTTTTGTTTATTAGTATTTGTTGTGGGTATCTGGATGCTCCTATATTAGAGGCAAATATATATTGATGTTTTTAATATCCTCTTCTTGAATAAATGCTTTTTACCATTAAATGGTGTCCTTCTTTGTCTTTCTTTATGGCCTTCATTTAAAAGTCTATTTTGTCTGATATGAGTATTGCTACCCCTGCTTTCCTGTCTTGTCTGTTGGCATGAAATATCTTTTTTCCATCCCCTCACTTTCAATCTATATGTATCCTTTGCCCTCAGGTGAGTCTCTTGTAGACAGGAGATTGTAGGATTTTGCTTTTTTATCCCATCTGCCACTCTGTGTCTTTTGATTGAAGCATTCAGTCCATTGGCATTTCAGGTAATTATCAATAGATATGTATTTGTTGCCATTTTAGGCCTTGTATTCCAGTTGATTCTATGTTTCTCCTTTCTTCCTTTCCTTTTTTGGTTTGATGATTTCCATTTATTTTATGCTTGTGTACTTTTCTTTTTAGTTTTTGTGAATGTAATGTTTGGTTTTTATTTGTGGTTGCCCTGTTTTTTAAGTATGTTAACCCCTTCCTGTATCTGTTTGCTTTAGCCTGATAGTCATATAGGCTCAAACACATTAGTTTTAAAAAAATGAATCTATCTTTTCTTTTAGTTCCCACAATCTATGATTTTTTAGACCTTTTTTTTTAACATATTCATGTGTATCATTTTGGTGTTCCTTGTGTTTATCATCACTTTACAATAGTTTGTTTTGCCTTTTATATCCATAAGCTAGCTTATTTATGTGATTGCTTTCCAATTGTGGTTTCCTCCATTCTATTTCTTCTTTTCTTTTTTATTTAAAAAAGCCCTTTCAGTATTTCTTTTAGAATGGGTTTAGTATTGCTGTACTCTCTTAGCTTTTGTTTGTTGGAGAAATTCTTTATTTCCCCTCTGTTTTAAATGATATTCTTTCTGTATAGAGTATTCTAGTTTGCAAATTTTTTTCCTTTCAGCACTTTAAATATATCTTGCCACTCCCTTCTGGCCTGTAGTGTTTCTGCAGAGAAATCAGCTGGTAGCCTTATGGGGGTTCCCTTATAATTAATGCTTAGTTTTTCTCTTGCTGCCTTTAGAATCCTCTCTTTATCTTTAACTTTTACCATTTTTATTATAATATATCTTGGTGTGGTCCCATTTGGGTTCAACTTGTTTGGGGCCCTGTGTGCTTCCTGTATCTTAATATCAGTATCCTTTAGATTTGGAAAGTTTTCAGACATATTTTTCAAAATATATTTTCACTCCCCTCTTCTTTATCTTCACCTTTTGGAATTCCTATTATGTGTATATGCCTGCTTTATATTATCCCATAAGTCTCTTATATTGCTTTCATGTTTTTTCTTTTGGTTTTCTGTCTGCTGTCCTGATTGGGTGATTTCCATTATTCTATCTTCCAAGTCACTAATTCATTCCTCTGCATTATTCATTCTGCTCTTTAGTGCCTTTAGCTCCATTTGCATCTCTGCAAATGAATTTTCTAGTTTTTCTATCTTCCTCCTTATTTTTTTCTATTTCCTGTCTAAAGTGATCTGCATTTCTTTTCATCTCCACTCTTAATTCATTAATATTCATCCTTAATTCCTCCCGAATTTTCATTATCTACATTTTGAACTCAATGTCTATCAGACTGCAGAGATCTCTTTCATTGCTTGCTACTTCGGGTGAATTCTCCTGTTCCTTTAACTGGGAATGGTTTCTGAGCTTCTTCATCTTGCTCATGTTTTTCTTTTTCTATGAGTTTAGGGACGCCAAACTAGTCTTTGGGGCTGCTTCTATGCAAGAGCACCCTTGTATTTTGTGGGGAGTTACTGTTTATTTTTGGCATGGGAGTTTGAATATTTTCTGTCTCTTTCTTTGTTGTGAGTAGGCTTTTATCCCCAGTGTACTGAGTGTGTTTCTTGGAAGAAGGAGGCAGTGGCTAGGGCCATTAGTCAGTGCCTGGTTGCTGGTCTTTTAACAGCAGCAGGGACCTGCATAAAGGTGCTGCTCACTGGATACTCCTAGTTGCAGGGCCCTGGGAAATAGTAGTGAGCCTTATGCAGATTGACAAGGTTCCCAGGGAATTTGGCAGTGGTAGCAGCAGGGTGTGCGAGTTCCCAGGAGAGTGATAGGAGCAACAGGTAGTGTTTAATGGCAATTTCCTCCTCTGAGGTGATTGGAGCCACAAATGGGTTCTGTTCAGGGACCCTTAGTGGATGCAGGCCATGCCAACCTCTGGAGTCAGTGATAACTATGGTGGTTTGCCCCCACCACTTGCAGACCATGCAAGAAGCACCCCATCTCTCTTAACCCACATAGGAGATGCTACAAAGGCTGTTCCTTGTTGCAGAATCCTGGGAAGTTACAGATACCAGTGTGTGAGCACTGTCTGGAGCATTTTGCAGTGGCATCAACTGGGCCTGTGTACTTCCAGTGTTCGAGAGCAGCAACAGGTGGTGTTCATTCACAGTGCCCTCCTCTGTGGTGTCCTTGAGGTAACAGGGTCCACAGTTGGTGCCTGTTGATGGACCCCCAGTGGTGGCAGGCCACACTCACCTCTGGAGTCAGTGATAACTACAATGATTGACCCCACCAACTGTAGACCATGCAAGAAGCACCTCATCCTGCTTAACCCCCCACAGGAGGTGCAGCACCAACTGCTCCTAGTTGTAGGTTTCTGGGAAGGGAGAGTGATAAAGCATCTGGGCACTACCCAGAGCAATTTGGCAGTGGCAGTATCTGGGTGGGTGTGCTCCCAGGGGAGCGAGAGTAACAAGTGGTGTTGAATCACAATGTCCTTCTCTGTGGTGCCCTCTGAGGTGTTTGGGGCTGCAAGTGGTTCTTGTTCATGGATCCCCTGTGGCGGTGGGCCATGCCCACCTCTGGAGTCAGGGATAACTGCAGTGGTTTGCCCTTGCCACCTGCAAACTGTGCAGGAAGCACCCTATCCCACTTAGCTGATGCAGGAAGTGCTGTACCAACTGTTCATAGTTGTAATGTCTTAGGAAGAGACAGTGATCAAGTATTTTGGTGCCACCCAGAGTGTTTGGATGTAGCAGCTCCAGGGTGGGTGTATTCCTAGGGGTGTGAGAGCAACAACGTGTGGTGCTTGGTTGCAGTGCCCTCTTTTTTTTGCCACCCCCCTAGGTGACTGGGGCCGCAGGTGGATCCCACTCACAGGCCCCCAGGGGTGGCAGGCCACACTTCCCTCTGACCTCTGAGAAGACCTCTGCAGGCTGTCCCTGCTGCCTGCAGATCACACAAGAGACACCATGTTGCACTTAGCCCCATGCTGCCCACAGCCCACAAAAGAAGTGCCTGGCCACCCGCAGCCTGGACAAGAAGTATAGTCTCCTGTAGCCTTAGCAAGTGGCTTCTTGCCAACAATAGCCTGTGCCAGAGCCTTCCTGCCCTGTGAGAGCCTGTGCACACTTGTGTGGGGAGATTCCTATGGTGGTCTGCCCCTCCTCCTCTCATTCTCCCCAGTGATGACTCCTTGCTTCTCCTGCAGGCCCAGACCTTCTCCTGGGTTCCCTCTGCCATGGCGTTCCACTCCCCATCCCATAGCACACTGCACCCCCACCCATGGCACACTGCTCCTTAGCCCCCATACAGCAAACCCCAGTCCTCTCCCTGGGAGAGCCTGAGTTTCAGTGACCAGCCCCTGCCCGAGTGTCTCAGGCTGTGGTGTCTGGGCTAGTGGTTCAGATGATCTGTGTGGCCCTCACTCTACTTTGCCCTCCTCAGATCTGCTGCTGTACTTTTCTGGGTGACTTTGAGGTACCTCTGTGTCAGCTGATCTCCTGGTTGGTTAGGTGGCTTCCCAGGTTGTGGGTTCCTTTTCTCCTTCACAGCCTCCTCTCAGGAATGCTAGTCCCATCCTTATTTCTTTTCTCTTTTATTCTTTTGTTCTACCCAGTTATGTCAAGAGTTTCTTGCCTTTTTTGGAGGTTTAAGTTCTTCTGCCAGCATTCAGTAGGTGTTCTGTGAGAGTTGTTTTACATGTAGATTTTTTTCTGATATGTTTGTGGGAGAAGGTAAGCCAGATATCTTATTCCTCTGCCATCTTGTTCCAACTCCCATTTTTCTTTTTCAATATTGCTTTGGCTATTCAGGGTCTCTTGTGTTTCCATAGAAATTTCAACATATTTGGTCTAGTTCTGTGAAGAATGTCCTTGGTAATTTGATTACACTGAATCTGTAGATTGCCTTGAGTAGTAGATTTGTTTTAACAATATTGATTCTTAAGATCCAAGAGTATGGCACATCTTTCCATCTGTTTGTGTCACCTTTGATTACTTTCATCAGCATCTTATAGTGAAAACTATAAGATTATAGGTCTTTTGTCCCTTTATGTGGTAATTTAGGTAATTTACTCTTTTTGGTGTGAATGTAAATGTGATCATTCCCCTAATTTCTTTTCTGATCTTTCATTGTTACATGCAATTGATCGATATGTATTAATTTTTTATCTTGCTACATTGCCAAATTCATCAATGAGCTCTCACATTTTTCTGGTTGTGTCTTTAGGTTTTCTAGTATAGTATCATATCATCTACAAACAGAAATAGTTTTACTTCTTCCAAGTTGAATTCTTTTTATTTCTTTTTCTTGTTTAATTGCCATGGCTCGTACTTTCAAAACTATGTTGAATAACAGTGGTGAAAGTCGACATCCTTGTCTTGTTCCTGATCCTAGCAGAAATGCTTTCAGGCTTTCACCATTGAGTATGATGTTAGCTGTGTTTTTGTCATATATGAATTTTATTATGTTCAAGCAGGTTCAATCTGTGCCCACTTTCTGGAGAGTTTTTTAATCAGAAATAGGTGTTGATTTTTTTCAAAAGTTTTTTATGCATCAGTTGTGATGATCATATGGTTTATGTTTTTCAGTTTGTTGATGTAGTGTATCACACTGATTCATTTGCAGATATTGAAGAGTCCCTGCATCCCTGGGATAAATCACACTTGATCATAATGTATGATTCTTTTCATATATGGTTGTATTTGGTTTGCTAATAATTTGTTGAAGACTTTTACATCTATGTCCATTGGTGATACTGGCCTGTCATTTTCTTTTTTGGGCATGGTGTTTTTGTCTAGTTTTGGTATCAGGGTAATTTTGACCTCTTAGAATGAGCTTGTGTGTGTTCCTTCCTCTGCAAGTTTCTGGTAGAGTTTCAGAAAAAAATGGATGTTACCTCTTCTGTGAATGTTTGGTAGAATTCGCCTGTGAAGCCATCTTGTCTTGGACTTTTGTTTTTTGGAAGTTTTAAAATCACATTTTCAATTTCAGTACTTGTGATTGACCTATTCCTATTTTCTGTTTCTTTATAGTTCAGTCTTGAAAGGTTTTACCCTTGTAAGAATCTGTCCATTTCTTTTAGGTTGTCCATTTTATTGCTTATAGAAATCTCTTATGATCCTTTGTTATTTCTGTGGTGTCCATTGTAACTTCTTTTTCATTTCTAATTTTATTGACTTGCACACTTTTTTTTTCCTTTATGATTCTGGCTTCAGGTTTATCACTTTTATTGATCTTTTCAAAGAACAAACTTTTGGTTTCATTGATCTTCTCAATTGTTTTATTACCTCTATTTCATTTATTTCAGCTCTGATCTTTATGATTTCTTTCCTTCTACTAATTTTGGGCTTTGTTTGTTCTTCTTTCTCCAGATGCTTTAGGTGTAAGCTTAAGTTGTTTGAGCTTTTTCTTCTTTCCTGAGGTAAGATTGTGTTGCTATAAACTTCCCCTCTCAGGACTGCTTTTCTGTGTCCCATAATTTTTGCTTTGTCATATTTCATGACCATTTGTCTCTAAGTATATTTTGTTGTTGTTTTTGTCTTTTTAGGGCCTCACTTGCAGCATACAGAGGTTCCAAGGCTAGGGGTTGAGTTGGAGCTACCACTGGTAGCCCATGCCACAGCCTATGTCAGATCCAAGCTGCATCTGCAATCTACACTCCTGATTGCAGCAAAGCCAGATTCTTAGCCCACCAAGCGAGGCCAGGGATTAAATCCACATCCTCATGGATACTAGTTAGGTCTGTTACCACTGAGCCACAGTTGGAATTCCTTTTGATTTCCTCTTTGTTTTCTTCAGTGATCCATTGTTTGTTTTGTAGCATCTTGTTTGGCTCCCAGGAGTTTGAGTTTTTGTTTTTTTCTTTTCTTTTCTTTCTTTCTTTTTTTTTTTTTTGGTAGTTGATTTCTAGTCTCATAGCATTGTTGTTGGAGAAAATGCTTGAAATAATTTCAATTTTTAAAAGCTTGTCAAAACTTGATCTGTGGCCCAGATCAAGTTCTATCCTGGAGAATGTTCCATGTGTCCTTGAGAAGAATGTATATTCTACTGCTTTGTGATGGAATGTTCTATAAATATCAGTTAATTCTACATGGTCTAATGTGTCATTTAAGGCCTGTGTTTCCTTGTTGATTTTCTGTCTAGATTATCTTTCCATTGATATGATACAACTATTATTGAATTGCTGTTGATTTCTTCTTTTATTGCTGTTAGCATTTGCCTTATATGAGTTGGTATTCCCATGTTGCTTGCATATATATTCACAATAGTTATATCTTCTTGGATTGATCATTGGATCATTATATAGTGTCCTTGTCTCTTTTGACCTTATCTATTTTAAAACATATTTTATCTGATTTGAGTATTGCTGCTCCATCTTTCCTTGGAATACCATTTGCATGGCATACCTTCCATCCCCTCACTGTCAGTCTGTATGTGTCCCTAGAACTGAAGTTTGTCTCTTGAAAACAACATATATATAGGTCTTGTTTTTCTAACCATTCAGCCAGTCTATGTCTTTTGGTTGGATAATTTAATCCATTTACAGTCAATGTAATTACAGATAAGTATGTACTTATTGCCATTTTATTAATTGTTTTGGATGTGTTATTTTAGGTCTTCTTCTTCCTTTCTTCTTTTAGTCTCTTCTCTTGTGAGTAGCTGACTGTATTTAGTGTTATATTTGGATTGCCTTTCCTTTTTTTCTTGTGGCATAACATTTTAAATAAACTATGCTTTAATAAAAATTAATTAATTAATGAAAAAAGAAAACAACTAATTACTGATGTGGACAGAGTTACACATGTGGACATGTGTTTTCTGCATGTCTTATACATTATTTTAATTTCTTATTTCTTCCATTACTGCCTTCTTTTGTGCTTTATTGATTTTTGGATGATTTTCTGTTTTGATTATCTCATTTCCTTCTTTATATATTTAAAATATATTTTCTCTCCCTTGCCATAGGGATTACAATTAATATATTAAACTTAACACAATCTAGTTTGTCTTAATAAGGCTTTTATTTTATTATATATAAAAACCATGCTCCTACATAGTTTTTATCCTCATTTATCTTGCTGCTGTCACAAGCATTACATCTTTAAACAATTATGTACCATTATGCACAAGTTGATAATTATTGCTTAATATATATTTTAAATAATATGAGAAAAAGTTACAAATCAAAAAATGAATAATACTGATTTTTATATTTACCCATGTTACTTTTACCAGAGTTTATTACTTCTCATATGGCTTCAAGATACTGTCAAGTGTCCTTTGATTTCAGCCTGAATGATTTAACCCTTTAATATTTTTTAACACTTTTTTTTGGTTGCATACATGATGAAGTTCCCAGGCCAGAGATCAAACCTGAGCCACAGGAGTGACAATGCCAAATACTTAACCACTAGGCCACCAGAGAATTCTTACATAACATTTCTTGTTGATCAGTCGTACTAACAATGTACTGCCTTGGCATTAGTTTGGCTAAGTGTGTCTTCTTTTTCCTTCCCTTTGAATTAGTTTTGTAAGATACAAAATTATTGTTGAGAGGTTTTTTTCCTTTCATTTGTTTAATGGTCAATTCTTGCCCTTTTGGTCTCATGGTTTCTGTTGGAAAATATGTTGTTAATTTTATTGAGCCCATGTATGTTATGAGTTTTTTCTCTCTTGCTGCTTTCAGATTGTCTTTTTATCCTTGTCTTCCAAAAGTTTCATTATAATATGTCTCTGTAAGGATCTTTTATGTGTGTGTTTGTGCTTCTCAGAGTTCATTAAACTTCTTCTTCTTCATTTGTTTGTTTTTTGTCTACTTTTTAGGCTGCACCCATGGCATATGGAGGTTCCCAGGCTAGGGATTGAATCAGAGCTGTAACTGCTGGCCTATGCCACAGTCACAGCAACACCAGATCTGAGCTGTGTCTATGACCTACAACACAGTTCACAGCAACACCAGGTCCTTATCCCAATGAGCAAGGCCAGGGATCAAACCTGCATCCCATGGATGCTAATCAGACTCATTTACACTGAGCCATGAGGGGAACTCTGATTGAATTTCTTAAATGTGTTAATTTGTGTCTGTTATCAAAAATTTTTTGGTCTTTTCTTTTTAGGGCCACACCCATGGCATATGGGGGTTCCCAGTTAGGGGTCAAATTGGAGCTGTAGCTGCCAGCCTACACCATAGCCACAGCAATGTGGGATCTGAGCCCTATCTGTAACCTACACCAGAGTTCATAGAAATGCTGGATCCTTAACCCACTGAGAAAGGCCAGGGATTTAACCCACATCCTCATGGATGCTATTTGGGTTTTTAACCACTGAGCCACAATGAGAACTCCTCTTTTATCAAATTTGAACTGTTTTAAAAATTATGTATTTAAATATTCTTACTGTATCTCTGTTTCCTCTCCTTCTTGAATTTTCAAATGCGTATACTGCTATGCTTGATGGTATCCCACAGGTCCCTCAGGCTCTTTTCATCATTCGTCTTTATTTCTCTCCTTAGAACTGATAATCTGAAATGACCTATCATCAGGCTTTCTGATTTTTTTTCTTCTGCCTTTTAAAATATGCTATTGTAGCCCTCCGAGAATTTTTCATTTCAGATATTGTACTTTTTATCTCCAGATTTCTGTTTATTTCATTTTATAATTTATGTATGTTTATTAATATTCAATATTTATTCACACATTGCTTTCCTAGTTTCTGTAGCTCTTTGTCCATAGTTTCCTTTAGATCTTTGAGAATATGTAAGTCAATTGGTTTAAAGTCTTTGTTTGGTAACAACTGCTTTCTCAAGGAGAGTTTCTGTTCAATTCTCCTGTGAATGGATTATTATTTCTTATTTTATTAAAGCTATTGATTTTTCATTGAAAACTGGACATTTTGAATAATATAATCAGGTAACTCTGGAAATTAGGTTCTTCCTTTTTCCTCAGCATTTTTTCCTGCTACTTGCCCTTGGCTTTGGTTATTTGTTTTGTGAGTTTTGGATTAAGAACAAGTGGTAAATATATACAAGGAAATACTATTCAGCCATAAAAAGACAAAATAATGCCATTAGTAGCAAAGTGGATGGAGTTAGAGACTCTCATACTAAATTAAGTCAGAAAGAGAAAGACAAACACCATATGATATGGCTTATATGTGGAGTGTAAAATATGGCACAAATGACCTATCTACAAAACATAAATGGATCATGGACATGGAGAGCAGACTTATGTTTGACAGGTGGGAGGGGTGAGAGAGGGGATTAATGGTGAGTTTGGGGTTGGTAGATGCAGACTGTTACTTTAGAACAGATGGCTGATAAGGTCCTTCTGTAGAACACAGGAAGCTGTACCCAGTCTTTTGGGTAAGAACCTGATGGAAAATGAAAAAAAATCAGTGTGCATGTGTGGATGTGTCAATTTGTTGTACAGCAGAAATTGAAGGAACATTGTAAATCAACTATACTTTAACAAAAAATTTGAAAAATATTTTTGTACATGTTTTCTGTCTCTGTCTTGGGGCTTTAGAGAAAATTGAGGGAAGTTACACTAGTAGCTATAATTCTTGGAACATATAACAGGGAGATGACATTAGTTTATCTATTCAATTTAATTCTCACAACAAATATTTTGTACTTACAGTCATGTCATTTTACAAATGAGGAAACTGAGGTTCAGATGGATCTCTTGCCCAAGGTTGTGGCTAAAAAATATTGACACCTAGCCCTGTCTGACTTCAAGGTAAAATATCTGTGCTATGCTACCTGTATTTTTGTAAATTTCTTAATATGATAGAAACTCAGTTGGGTTGGAACTGACAGAAAAAGTGAACAAGAGGTGGTCCGTCCAGGGACAGATGACTTTTTGTCATAGCTGTCTATTTGTTGATTCTTTGACCTTTTGAAGACTTCATTGAATTCCAGTGGAATTGAGATCTGAGGTTAGAAGTGTCAGTGCACTCTTGGATGTGAGCCTCCTCACTTAGCCTAGGTAATGGGAGGAGGTAGAAGGATCCAGAGGGGCAACATTCTGGAAGACTCTGGAAGGTGCCCTGCTGACTTCAGCTACCTACATGGGCACCTACATGGGCATTCACAACGTGGGTCACAATCCAGAAAAAAGTCAACATTTACCACTCCATTTTGGAATGGAAGGACAGACACTTCTTCCTAGATGGACC
Organism: Phacochoerus africanus; assembly: GCF_016906955.1. Taxonomy (NCBI): domain Eukaryota; kingdom Metazoa; phylum Chordata; class Mammalia; order Artiodactyla; family Suidae; genus Phacochoerus; species Phacochoerus africanus. Next base: position 51,562,405 of record NC_062547.1, read on the forward strand.
CATCGAGTGTCTTCCTAGTTTTCCTCTCCACATACCCCTGGGAGTGAGTTTGTTAGTGAGCCAAGATGAGCAGAGAACTTTGCAGGAGGCTTCCTTCCCAAGAGATGTAATTGCAAGAGACTGGGGACAGAGATGTGGCAGAGGATGGTTCTCTAAGGACTTGTAAGAACAGAAGTAACTTTATTTAGTCACAAAGGAAAGGATAACAATGGGTGGCAGTGAAAAGTGGCAAGGAATAAAACCTCTCAGCTGAGTGTTGGACCTGGCCCAGCAAGGAGCTTCTTCAACAGGTGAGAGGCTCTGTGTTGTCTCTCAGCAAGAAGCCCCTCTCCTCTTGGTCTAGCCCACTCCTGTGCTGTAATTTTCTGTTTCTGGAACACTTTTTCATAACCTCTAATTATTCTTCCAGGGTTTAATAATTAATCCCTTTTCTAGGATTTTCTGGGCTCCTTCTTCCAAATCAATTTTCTTCCCATTTTAACAAGTCTTAATGCATTTCTTCAAAATATTTCCACAGCCAAGATGGAATGTGTGGAGTTCTTCCTTCCTGTAGATAAGTACCCCAAGCACTGCATGCTATTATTTTCATAGATAGGAGATTCTAGAGGAATCCTAATCAGACAAGTCATTCTTTCCCCTGGAAATTTCTCTTCTCTATCATTCGTAGTTCCCATGTTTCTGTTTCAGTTCCCTGTCATTCAAGAAGAAGGAAGTGTGCAGCTTTTCCTGCACTGAGAGAGACCCCCATTGCAGATCCAACTGACTCATCTGATCAGCCCTCTCTGGGTTTTGTGTTTACCTCACCAAGGACATAAGGGTCCCACTAGGATCTGACTCTTAACTCTCCAGGACCTCTGATGTCATTGATTACATGGTTTCAGGTAAGAATCTTCCTTCTATGTGTCTTGTATTCCACCTTTCTTCTAAAAAATGCTTAAAATGTCTGTTCATCCCACAATTATCCCTGCCATTCTCCTGCTTACTATTTCTATCAATCTGCAAAACTCTTCCATTGTTAGATTTTGTTTCTGAAATGATTTTTTCATGAATTCTGTATTACATGGATAGAAGAAGAGTTACTTTGATCCAACCTTTCATTTAAAGCTTGGGATACTGAGACACAGAAAGAGGAAATTACTTCCTCAGGGTCTCATCACAGGTTTTAAGAAAGGTGAGCATCATTTTCTCTTTTCAAATCTAGAGAGGATGCAACAATGTCTAGACCACTTGAAACTAGTCCCCTTAGTGTACTGCAGGAGTTATTTGTCCCTGATGATATCTGGCTCTTAGACTTTGAAAGAGAGGGATAAAGCCCTCTCATGCCTAACTACCATGAATGCCTATGTTTCCAACTCTTAAAAACAATTTTCTGCTTGCTGCTCTCCAAACACTATATATACACACATTTTTTTCCCTTTATATCCCTCTACTTTAAAGGACAGTCATGGTTCCAATTTTATCTGGAGAAACAGGTTTTGGTGTGTTTGCTCCCTTCTCTTGCTACCCTGTAGTTTCCTTCTCTTAGAGAAAGCTCTCCTATGGGTTTAACTTCTCTCATTTCTGCTTCAGGGCTCTCTAACAAAATTCACAGTCTTGGCTCTGGCATATCTGATCTGAGAGGTGCAGAATGACCTTTCTGCCCTAAAATATCTCCTGCTTTTCCCGCCTGAAACTATATGTGTTGCAACCACCTGGTAAGGTCTTGTCAGGAAAAATTTGCATCTTTTTTGGTATCAAAAGAGTAGAATATATTAGAGTGGGATCACCTTTATTAACAAAGATTAGTTTTTCCAATTAATTGATTCAAAGCATTTATGGAAATCAATTGATGTATATGATAGAAGTCATGATAGACAGTGTCCATGTTTCCTCTCAATTTATAAGTTCTAATTCTAATGCAATGCACTTTTAAAAATTCATACTTCTTTACATTTCTCCTGCTACCCTAATTGTCCAGAGCATAAGTGATGGAGATTGTTAACATCATTATAGCTGCATCTGTGTATTGGGCACTTACTTTGTGCCAGACAATAGAGTTGGGATTTTCATATGTTTTATCCTATTTTATCCTTACTGTCTGAATAGATCATAAAACTGGGGCTCAGAATGGTTTAGGGAACTGGCCCAAGGTAACAGCTTGTGGCCATGTACAGCTTGAACCATCACAGCTGCTTACTAGCAGTTTCTTCTCTTCCTGACTCCTTGTTTCTCTGCCACCCAGTGAACAGGCTTAGAACTGCTTCTTTGCTCAACAGTTTACAGTGCTTACCATTTGCTGAGCCTTTTCTGTGTGAGCCAGACAGGTATCCGGTGCTTTTAAAAACAAGAACTCAATCTTCATAACCATCCTGCAAGGTGATTACTCTTTCCTCATTTTGTGGATGAGATGAAAGGATCAGTGAGCACTTCCCAAAGCTAATAATTGGCAAAATCTTATCTCTTAACCGAGACCCAGTCATATAAGGTCTCAAACCTTCAGCCTAGCATTCAGGAAGCCTCCCTCCATTGTTTCTCTGTGTGGACACAAGCTTAGCAAATTGGGCCAACTTTCCTCCCCAATCTATAATTTCCTTTTTCATATCTGCCTCAATCTCTATCTCTTCCCTATCCCTGAAATCTTTGATTGGCCTCTGCTCAGCCTTCGGTATTTCTACTATACTTTAGGATCCAACTTCACCTACTGGCTACAGGAGGCCTCTCTAATTTTATCACACACATAAGAATTTCCTCCCTAACATCCTTAAGGGCAGGGAGATTGCACCCATGGCCTTTGCACACTGCTATCTCTTCCAAGTGTTACATGCACTCAGCTATGAACAAGTAATACATGAAATACATGCAAAACTACACTCAAGAACTTTGTGCTCAGTAAACTTCATATTGCTGGGGAAATCCATTCTTGAAAAAGTAAACACCACCACCAGATAAATAACTTCCATTCATAAATAAAATGCAGTCTTTTTCCCTTTTTTTTTTCTTTTTAGGGCCACACCCATGGCATATGGAGGTTACCAGGCTACCAGGCTGTAGAAACTGGTCTACATCACAGCCACAGCAATGCGGGATCCAAGGTTACATCTGCAACTTACACCGCAGCTCACAGCAATGCCAGATCCTTAACCCACTGAGTAGGGCCAGGGATCAAATCCTCAACCTCATGGTTCCTAGTTGGATTCATTTCTACTCTGCCATGATGAGAACTTCATCTTTTCACCTTTTAAAGGAATATAAGAAAATTATGGACTTCCTGTCCATGAGTATACACATTAGCAACAGATTTTGCACATAATTTCAGAGTTCATAAATCCCTGTATTAGGATACTTCTATGTTCTGATGGTCAACAAAGAATTACTTGCTTAATCAGCAACTTATTAATTCTAGACTCCAAGTGATGTAAGAAAGAGGAGAGATAACCTTGGAAGATGGGCTTTATGGAAGAGCCAGGAATTTTGCAGGTGGGAGGAGAGGTCAACAGGAGTGTCACCAACCTGAATGAATCTGCATCTCCTGTTCACTCTATTCTCAGCACTTAGCATAGTGCCTAGCACACAATAGGTGTTCAATAATTATCTGTTGAATGAGTGAAGTATCAGAGAAGGCATTCCAAGCAGATGGGATGGTGTGAATTCAAACAGACTCTGTTCAGTAGGAATGTAAGTGGACCTGGGCATATTGAGGTGGAGATGAAGTCTAGGACACAACAGGTAGGCCTGGAATGTCTTGATCTTCTGAGTTTGGCCTTATAAGCTGTGTGTACCCTGTTCACCTTGAATAAGCCAGGATTTTGAAAATGAGCATAGGATGTCCCAATGATGGCAGAGGGAGGCTGAATAGGTTCAGATCATGACGACTGTTACTATGCAGAATGGAAGTAGCAGCTTCTGGTAGCCTGGGCCAGGAGTAACAATGAGAAGACCCTAAAGGGAGTATGGTTGCCCAAGAAAGAAGGGTTTTGAAGGCAAAATAATCTTCTCCACAGCTCCTCCCAACAGGGTGAGCAGAGGCAGAAACACTGGTCTCTCACAGCGCCCAGAGTCCCAGAACTCATAGAGTTCATTACTGCATTGAAAATGGGAGGACTCTGTGCCTCTGCTTGGCTGTCCTCTGCTTTCAGCTCCCCTGTATCTTCCTGATCCATGTATCATTTGTCCATTGCCTTTCCCCAGATCCTTCTCTCAGTGTCTGTGCTTCTTTTTCTCACCATGTCTCTATTCTCTGCCTTCTGGGAAAGCATCATTACTGAGAATCTAACAGCTTCCCCACTTATTTTTCTCTATCATGTCTCTTTATCTTGTCTCCTTTTTCTTGACATTTTCTCATTGCTCTTTTCCTCTCTCCCCTCTTCTTCTCTTCTCTTGTTAATTTTTCTCCTCACCCCCTTCTTTCTTCCTTCCTTCCTTTCTTTCTTTCTTTCTTTCTTTCTTCTTTCTTTCCTTTCTGTCTTTCTTTTCTTTCTGTCTTTCTTTCTTTCTTTCTTTCTTCTTTCTTTCTTTCTTTCTTCGTTTCTTTCTTTCCTTCTCTTTCTATTTTTTTTTTTTTCTCTTTTTTTTTTCGTTTCTCCTTTGCCTGTTCCCCTTCTTTTCCCCCTTCTCCTTCCCCTTTCGCCCTCCATCTCTCCTTCTTCTTCTCTCCCTCCTCTTTTCCCTTTTCTCTCCCTCCCTGTCCTCCATTTCTCCTCCTTTCCCTTCCCCCCCCCCCTCTTTTTTGGGGTTGGTTGGTTTTTTTTCTTTCCTTCGTCTCCCCCCCCCCCTCCCCTCCTCTCCCCTTCCCCTTTTCTCCCTCCCGCCTCTTTTCCCCCCCCTCCCTCTTTCCCTTCTACTCTTTCTTCCTCCCTTTGTTTTTTTTTCCTTTTCTCTTCCTCCTCTCTTTTCTTTTCCCTTTTTCCTCCTCTTTCTTTGCTTTTCCCATTTCCCCCTTTTCTTTTCTCCCCCCTTTCTTCTTCTTTTTCCTCTTTTTCTTTCTTTTTTTCCTTTTGTTTTCTTTTTCTCCCTCCTTTTCCTTTTCTTTTCGCTGTTGTTAATATAATCTTTTCCTTTCTTTCTTTCTCTCTTTTTTTTTTCTTTTCCCTCCCCCTTTCTTTTTTTCTTTCCCCTCTTTTCTTTTTGCCTCCCCTCTTTTTTTCGTTTTTCTTTTCCCTTTCCTCCCCTTCTCCATTTCCTCCTTTTTTCCTCTGTTCCCTTTTTTTTTCCCTTCCTCCTCTTTTTTTTTCTTCCTTCTTCACTCCCCCTCTCTCCTCCCGTTTTTTCTTTCCTTTTTTCCCTTTCTCTTTTTTCCTTCCTTTCCCCTTTTCTTTTCTCTCCTCTTTTTTTTCTTTTTTCCGTTCCTTCTTTATCCTCCCTTTCTTCGTTCCCCTTTTCCTTCTTCCCTCCGCCTGTTTTCTTCTTCTCTTTTCTTTTTCTCTTTCTTCTTTCTTTACTTTTCTTTTCCTCCTCTTCCTTTTTTTTTTCCCCTTTTCTTCTTCTTTTTTTCCTTGTTTCTCCTCTTTCTCCTTCTTTCTCATCTCTTGTCCCCTCTTGCTTTCTCTTCACTCTTCCCTTCTCTCTTCCCCTTCCCCTTCTTTCTCCCTTTTCCTTGTTCATTTTCCCTTTTCCTTCTCCTTCTGTTCCCTCTCCATCTCCTCCCTCCCTCTTTCTCTTTTCTCTCCTTCACTTCTCTTTTTCCCTCCCCCTCTTTCCCCCCCACTTCTCCCTCCCTCCCCCCCTCCCCTTCCCCCCCTCCCCTCCTTCTTCCCTCCTTTTTCCCCTTCATCCTTTCTATCTCCTTTCTTTATCCTCCTCTTCTCTCTGCCCCTATTTTTCTTTCTTGTTCTCATCTTCCCTCCTTTGGTTGCTGTTTTTCCTTCTTTTTCTTCCCTTTCCTTTCTCCCCTCCCCCTCCTCTCTTCCCCCTTCCCCCGTTCCCTTTCTCTTATCTACCCCTTCCCTTGCCCTCTTCCCTTCTTTCCCCCCCCCCTATCCCTTCCTCCTTTCTTCCTCGCCCCATTTCTTCTTTCTTCCTTCCCCCTCTTCTTCCCTCCCCCCTTTTTCTCTTCCTCCCCCCTTTTCTTGTTTTTCCTTCCTTCTTCCTCCCCTCCCCCAGACGAAATCAGGTAAAATCAACCCGGAAGAATGGGAGAGTGAGGATAAAAAAAGTGGGGGTCAAGAAACCATAGGCGGAATTACGAAAAGCCTCGGAAGGAATCCCTTCCATAGGCTTGGAGGAAGAAGAAAAAAATTCAAGGGGGGTTTCCTCCGATACCCCCCGCAAGGTGTTGGAAAGAAGGGAGGGATGGACTTTCGAGGGAGCAAGGGAGAGGAAATAGGGGGAAAAACGGGGTAACATTGCGTACGCCCGTGGCCTAGGCCTAAGCAGCTCCTTGACCCTCTACAGGAAAAGTGGATAGAAAGGAGGAAAAAAATCCAGATCATTTCTGCGTCTGGATATGACGTGAGGAAGAAAGACGGGTATTCTCACAACAGAAAAAAGGAAAAGAAGATACGGTGAAGAAGGATCCCCGTCCCGTCACCAGCGACCGGGGTAAAGAGAGCTAAAAAACGTCCCTAAGAGGAGGAAGGAATAGAAGAAAGAAAAGTCCCCCGCATGGAGTGAAAGGTCCCTTCAAGGAGATTCCTGAACCTAGGCCTCTAGGAGAAAAGAATGAAGCAATCAAATTGGTCCTACAGACATCATAAATAGAGAAAAAAACTTTTTACCTAATAAAGGAGGGAGGAAGAAGAAGGAGGCCAGCAACCTTACGTTCCGTGATGTTGTGTCAAAACTATGACGTTATATCCTATAAAGTGAGGAGGAAGGAGGACAAAAGAGAACGCGGTGATACAAGAGTAATGAAGAAGAGGGCTTCCCGCTCTCCCTGAAAGAAGAATAAAGAAAAAGAAAAGGGAAGTGAGAGATCATTCCCTTAAGAAAAGATTCCCCCTATTGGAGGAATTTCCCCAGGCTCCTCCTGTAGCCCAGAATAGAGGAGAAGGAATATGTTGTAAACTCCCGCCGCCGAAAAGTTGACCTGAAATTCAGCTTTAAGGGCGAAAAGGATGCAAGGAAAGGACAAAAAGGGCAGGATACCCCAGACAGCAGACACTCATAGAGGAAGGTTCCTATTTCCTTCGGAAGGAGAGAGGGGGAAGAGGAGATAGTTCCGCACTAGATGTTTTCCCGTGTCAGCGCGCCGTCTTGGTAAGACCATTAACGATCCCCTCGACGAAATAAACAAGAGTATGTGTGCGAGCTTCCCCTTTCTTAACAAGCGAAAAAGGGAATTATCTACTCTGAGAGAGAAATGAAAAAAAAGGATAATCACCCGGTATTTAAGTCCTGGAGTAAAATCGTATCTGAAATGAAAGAAAAGAGATAATGGCGGGGAGAATAAGTCTCGTCACAGGACGGTCGATCGGGCTCCAAGGGACACCCCAACCCCGCTACAAAGGAAAGGGGGAAAGACTATTTATTTGGGAAACTGAACAAAACAACTGTTAACCACCCTAAAGTTACGAAAGTAAAGAGAAAGAAATAAACAAGGATGGAGAATTCTCTCTTAGGTCCTGTCGAAGAAAGATCCCGTGTCTCTGCCCCCGCCAGAAGAAAAACGGGGACAAGGGTGAGGGCGCCGGAGGCTCAGGCTGGGCGGACCCATGTCCCTGGCTTCGTACAATTCTACAAAATGAATAGGGAGATGACGCAAAAGACTAGGATAACTCCTTTTACACCATGCTGGGTCGGGACGTACTTACATTGTAAAGGGGGGAAGTGACAGGAGAAACTCCGTGCGTAGGAATTAATACAGGGGAGAAGGTCCACGAGGTCATCGCAATCTTGAGGAAGAGGAAGGAAGTAAAGAGTGGAGGAAATTTATGGAATTGGAAGGGAAATAAAATGGGGAGAGCGCGACTTCTCTCCTGACCAAATTAAAAAGGGGAGAAGTTCTGGCTCCTGCTTAAACGATTGTGTGCAGAGAGGCAGTTAAGGCGGAGACTGTCTGTCAATGCACAAACCTTACGGTTTCGAAATCGTATAGAGAGGAAAAAAGGGCAGGGAAAATATTGCCCTCCGACAAGAATGTAAAAAGGAGGAGACACCCACCCCAAGCTTCAGAAAGGACGTGAATAGTGGGGCAGAAAAAAAGAATTTGAAAGGAAGGGTGTGGCGTCAGAGTGACCTAGATGGTGTAGACTTTCCCCGAACCTGCAATTAGCTCCGCGAAAAAACCAGATATAAAGTACAAAAGGTTTCATACAAAACAATGGGGCACCCAAAGAAAAAGAAACTCTGATCGCGGGAGACTTGGGAAATGTAGATGGTACAGAAGGGCGTTGCACTGGAGCAAAGATCAGAAAATGAATTTTCTGGCTACAAACGAAATGGAAAGAGAACGGAGGGAACAAGGACGTAAACCTTACCACACGAGAAAAAGGATATTAGGAAGGGGAATACATTGAAACGGTGAAGCGAAATGATGGAGGTAGAGCTGAAAGGCCCCCTCACAAATGAGGGAGATGAAAAGATAAGTACGGAGGGGTACCTCTCAATGTAGACTAACCGCGCCGAGCGAATCCTCGTTCAAAAATAAAGTGAGGAAGAGGGAAGAAATGTAACCGACCCCTCCCACTCTTCTCTTTCCCTCCCCCCCCTCTCCCCCGTCCCTCTTTCCCGCCCTGCTGTTTCCTTGTTCCCCTCTCCTCCTCTCCTTCCCCTTTTTTCCCTCCTTCTCTGTTCTTTCCACGTTTCCTCTCCCCCCCCCTGTTTCTCCTCCCGTTCCCCTCTTCCCCCCCCTCTTCCTTTTCTCTCTTTCTTGTGTCCCTCCTTCCTTCCTTCGTTCCCTTCTCCCCCTGCTCCCCTCTCTCTTCCTTTCCTATTACCTTCTATTCCCCTCCTTTCCCTTCCCCCCTTCCCCCCCTCTTCTTCTCCTTTTATATCTTTCCTCCCCTCTCCCTTTCTTCTTCCCCTTCTTCTTTTTGTTTTTCCTTCCCCCCCGCCTCTCTTCCTTTTCCCCTCTTCCTTCCCCGTCCTTTTCCTTCTCCCTCCCTTCTTTCCCCCCTTCCCCCCCCCTCCTTTTGTCTTTCCCCTTCTCCTCCTTTCCCCCCTCTCCCCCCCCTGTTCGTTCTTTGTCGTCTGTCCTTTACCCCCCCAGTTCCTTTGTCCCCCCCCTTCTTGCCCTTCCCTTCTCATCCCTCCCACCCTCTCTCTCCCTTCGCTCTCCCCTCTCCCCCCCCTCGTCTCTTCACCCTCTCTTTCTCTCTCTCTGTCCCTTCGTCCCCTCGCCCCCTTCCCCTGCTCTCTCCCCCTCCCCTCTTTTTTCCGCATAAGTCTCTCGCTCATCCCCTGCTCCCCTTCCCTTTTTTCATTTCCTTCCCCTCGTCTCCCGCTTCTTCTTACTTTCCTTCCTCTCCCTCTTTTTTCCTTTCCTCTTGCCTCCCTTCGGCCTCCCTTCCCCCCCCCGTTCCCGTTCTCTCTGCCCCCCCCTTCCTTCCTTTTTTTCCTTTTCCTTCCTTCTCCTTGATCCCTTCGCCCCCCTCCTCCTTTCTTCCCCTCCTCCTTCCCCCTTTGTCCCCTCTCCATTCTTTTCCCCTTCTTTCGCCCCTTTCCCCCCCCCTCCCTCTCTTTCTCCTTCTCTCCCCCCCCCCCGCTTCTCCTTCCCCCCTCCCTCTGTTCTTTCCCCGCTTCCGCTACCGCTTTCCACTTCCCCTCCCTGCCCCTTTCCCGGTCCCTCCTTCTCCTTCCTCCTTTCCCTTTCCTTCCCTTTCCCCCCCCTCTCTTCCCCCCCTGTCTCGTCCCCTCTTTTTTCCCCCTCCTTTCTTCCTCCTTTCCTCCTCTCCTTTTCTTCTCCCCTTCTTTACCTCTCTCTTCCCCCGTCCTCCCCCCCATTCTTGTTCCTGGTTTTTCCCTTTTCTTCTTTCCTTCTTCCTCTCTCCCCCTCCTTTCCCCCTCTCTTCTTCTCCTCTCTCTTCTTCACTCCCCTCCCCTCTCCTTTTATTCTTCCTATTCTTTTTGCCCTGTTCTCTTCTGTTCTCCCCCCCCTTCCTTCCAGTTTCCATCTTTCGTCCCTCTTTCCCCTCTCCCCTTCTCTATTCCTTTACCCTCTCCCTCTTCTCCTTCCCCCGTTCTTTTTCCCCCCCCAATCTCTGCTGCCCCTCCGTGGGTGTTTTCCCCTTTTCTCCTTGTCTCCTCCCCTTTGTCCTCCTGTCCTTCTTTCATTTCTTTCCTCCCCTCCTCCTCCTTCTCTCCTCTCCTCCTCTTCCCCCCCTCTTCCTTTTCCCTTCCCTCTGTCGTCTTTCTTCCCTCTCCTCCCTTCCCTTTTCTCCCCGCCTCCTCTCTTTCCGTCTTTCCTCCTCGTTATCCCCCTTCCTCTTCCTCCCCCGCTCTTCTTTCTTTCTTTCCTTCCCTGCTTCCCCACTCCGGTCTTCTCTCTTCCCTTCATTTTGTCTCCCTCACCCCCTCTTTCCCTCCTCCTTCCTTTCCCCTCTTCTTCTTTTCCTTCCCTATCTTCCTCCTCTTCCTTCCTTCCTTTCCCTTTCCCCCGTCTCTCTTTTTGTTTTCCCCCTTGCTCTTTCTGCCCCTTCTTTTGAAGGAAACAAGAGGGGATGAAGTAGGGACAGAAGGAATGGAAGAAGAAAGAAAAGAGTAAAAGAACAGGAGAAAAAAAGGGGATTAATGGGATGGGGTGTAAAGACTTAGATATTGAAAATGATAAAAAAGAGCGGAAGAAAGAATGAATATAAAATGAAAAAAAAGAGAAGGATTACCGGTCTGGGAGAAGGAGAGGAAAAGAGGATAAAAGGTATTAAATGCAGACAATGAATGGTTTGAAAAGAGGGCGAAGTAGACAGTATCATATAGCTAATGGGGAAAAAAGGAAGAAAAGGGAAAGGAGAGGAACAGGAGTACCTTTAAAAGAGAGAAAGGGAGAAAGGAAAATGAGACATAGAAACTAGAAAAGAAGAAAAGGAAAGGGAGGAAAAGTAGAAACTTTGAGAAACAAAGGGGGAGAGGAGGAAAGTAAAAAGGAGTAAATATTGTCAGGAGTAAGGGGAAAAAAATAAAAGGATAAGGTCAGGTATAGTAAAGAGAAAGGAGAGAGAAAGGAGGGAAGAAGAACACCAAAAAGGAGGGAACAACAAGATGTCCTTCATGGAGGAAAAAAGAAAGGAGAAAATGAAAAAATGAAACCGTTGAGTTACAGAATGGGGGGAAAAAAAAAGTCGGGAAACCAAGAGAATAAAAGTAAAAGAAAGGGAAAGAGGAGGATGGGGTAGTAAGTAGAAATGGAAAAGGTATAGAAGAAAAAAGGTTATACAAAAAAAAGAGGGGGAAGGTAAAGTGAAATAAGAAAAATGAAATGAAAATAAGAAAGGAGGAGGAAAGGGGTAACGTGAAAAGGTCCACGAAAAAAAAATTAAGGAAAAAGGAGAATAAAAGAAAAAAACAGAAGGATCATAGATGAAGAGAGGGGAAGAAGAAGAGGTAAAGGATTGAAAAAAGAAAAGAGGGGTGGTATTAAAGAGAATAAGATATAATAAAAAGGGTGAGGGGAGACATGTGGGAAGTATTTAATGACGAGAGGGAGGAAAGGAAGGAGGAAAAAGGGAGAAAATTATGCTAAGAGATGATTAAGAATAAAAAGAGTACTGACAAAAACAAAAAGAAGGGAAGAGGGAAGGAGGGGAAAGAGAAATTAGGAGAGAGGAAAAGAAGTTAGTAAATTAGGCGGAAAGAAAAAAGTAAAACATAAAAATAGAAAAGTGGGAATGATAAAAGAACTCTAAAATAGAACGAGAAAGGCCAATGTCAAAGGGAAAGTTGTGGGGGGAAAGGATATGAGGAAGACAGAAAAAGTGATAAGGAAAAATTGGGAAGTGATGTGGATTGTCTCATTTCTTCCCCCCATTTCCTCCCTCTCTTTTTCCTCTTCCCCTCCATCTCTTGCTTCTCCACTCTCCTTTTTCCTTCCTTCCCCCCCCCCTTCCCCCCTGGCTCTTCTTTCCTGCTCTTCCTCCCCCCCCCTCTCTCCTCTTTGTCCTCTTTCACCCTCTCCCGTTCTGCACCCACCTTCCCTGTCTGTCCTTTCCCCGTCCCTCGTATGTCCTTATTTCTCCCCCTTTTCTTTCTCCCTTTTTCCCTTCCTTTCCCTTCTTTTCCCTCTTCTTCTCTCTAGCTCCCTTACCTCCTTCCGCCCGTCCTCTTTCCCTTCCCATTCTTTCCGCCCCTCCTCTTTTTCCCTCCATCTCCCTCCCCTTCCTCCCTTCCCCCTCACTTCCTTCTTCCTCTCTTCTCTTTCTCCCCCCTCTTTCTTTCTTCCTCCTTTCCCCCCTTACGGGTTTCCTTGTGGTGAGCTCCCATATCCTCCCTGCTAGCCTGTTTCCCCCCTTCCCCTCCCTCCTTTCCTCCTCTGTTTCCTCTTGTTTTCTTCTTTTTTCCTTTTTCTCTTCTCTTTCTCTTCTCCTTTTCTCCCTTCCCTTCTCTTCCCCCCCTTCATCCCTTCTCACCCTTGCCTTTCACCCCCGGCCCCCTCCTCTATCCCCTTCCTCTCTTGCCCCCTCTCCTTATTCTTCATTCTTCCCTCCCCTCCTTTTATCACCGCTTCCTCTCCTTCCATACTTTTTCGCTCTTTTCCCCCCTTTCTCTCCTTTCTTCCCTCCCCGCGCCCCTCCCCCCTTCCCGCCCTTTTTTCTCCCCTTCCCCTCTTTTTCCCCTCTTTCACCCTACTCTTCCCCTTCTCCCTTTCCCCCCTGCCCGTCCCCTTTCACCCCCTCTTCCTCCTTTCCCTCTCGCTTTCCCATCTCTTCTATCTCCTCCCCCCCCTCCGTCCCTCTCTCTTTCTCCCTGTTCCCTTCTCTTTCTTGCCTCCCAAAAAAATTCCCTCTTCTTCCCCTTTCCCCCCCCCCTCCCCCATTCGTTCGCATTTGTCCCCCTCTCTCCCCCCCCCCCCCTCTATCTCCCCTCCTCCGTCCTTCCTTCTCTTCCTCCTCCCTCCCCTTCCCCGCCTCTTCCCCCTTCCCCCTTCGGCTTCTCTCCCGTTGCTTTTTGTTCTTTTTTCCTTTCTTCCGTTTTCTTCTCCCTTCTCGGCCCTGTCTTCACCCTCCTGTTTTCCCCCTTTGACTCTTCTTACCCTCGCTTCTTTTCCATCAATCCCTCCCGTTCTCCCCTTCATTATTCCTTCCTTTCCTTTTTCCCCTTGCCTTCTTCTTCCCCCCATCATTTCTCCTTTCTTTCCCCTTTTCCACCCCTCCTGCCCTCCTTTCTTCCCCCGCTTCTTCCTCCTTTTCCCCCCTGCTTTTTTTTTCTTTCCCCCCTTCCTCCTCCTGTCCCTATCCTCTTCTTTCTAGTTTGTCATCTCCCTTCTTCTGCACCCCCCCCCCCCTCTCTGCTTCCCCCCTCCTTCCTTTTTGCCTTCCTCCTTCCAGTTGCCTCCCCGGTCCTTCCTCTCCCTTTTCTCCACTTTTTATTTTTCTTCCCTCCCCCTTCCCTTTTCGTTCCCTCATTTATCTCGCTTCTCCCTCACTGTCTTTCCCTTTCACTTTTTCCTCCCTCCTCCCCCCTTCTCTTGTCCCTTATTTTCCCTTTTTAGTTTCTAGTCCCCTCCCCTCCCCCTGCTCCCTTCTTCTTTCCCCCTTCTCTCTTTCCCCCCACCCTCTCTGTCCCTCCATTATTCGTCCCCCCTTCCTTTTCCCACCCCTTTGTTTCCTTCTCCCTTCCCTGTTCTTTCCTCCCCGTTCCCCTCCAATACTTCTTCCTCTTTCTTCTCTTCTTTTCCTCTCTTTCTCCCCTTTTCCCCTTCTCCCCGTTGCCCCTCTCCTTTCTCCTCTTTCTGCCTGTCTTCTCCCTCCTTCCCCTGATCTCTCTCTCTTCCTCCCCGCCCCCCCCTTTTTGTTCCACGTCCCTACGGTTCTCCCCTTTTTCTCCCTTTACCCGGTTCCATTCCCCCTGCTCCTCTCCCTCCCCTCTCTCCTTTCCCTTCGCATTCGTCCCCCTCTCCGCCCCATTTTAATACCCCCTTTCCTCCTTTCTCCCCCTTCTTTCTCTTCTTCCCCCTCCCCCGCGCTCCCCCCTTCCTTCATTCGCCCCTTCCCTCGTCTCCCTCCTGGTTTCCCCTTTCCCTTTTTTGTGCCTCCCTTTACTTCTCTCTCGTTTTCCTGTTTCGTCTTATTCTTCCCTCCCTTCCCCTCTGCGTTTTTTTTCTCCCCGTTCTTCCTTTCCCTTTTTCCTCACTTTTCCTTCCCCTATCTTTTTTCTTTTTCCTTTCCTCCGCCTCCTTCTGCCTCCCCCTTCCTTTCCTTTATCGTCCTCTATTTGTCCCTCACTCCCCCTCTTTCCCCTTTTTCTTCCCTTCCTTTCCCCTCCCTCTCCTTTCTCCCTTCTTTCCTACATTCCGCTTCCTTTGTCCTTCTCGTCCCCCCCTTCTTTCCTTTCTTCCCCTTTACTTCTTCCCGCTTTAATCCTTCCTCCCTCCTGTTCTTTTTCCCCCTCCTGCCGGCCTTTCGTTCTTTTCCCTTTCCCCCCCCCTTCTCTTTCTCCTCCTTTCTTTCCCTCTTCCCCTTCCTTCCCTCCTTTCTTCCCCCCCCCTTCTTTTTCCCTCCTCCCCTCTCTTTCCCCCTTCCCCTCCTTCTCTTCCCTTCCTCCCCCATTTCTTCCCTTCCCTTCCTCGCCCCTCTTCTATCCCCCCTCCCTACTCCCCTCCCCTTTTTTCTCTTCCTTCCTTTTCCCTTCCCTCTTTCTTAGTCTTTCCTCTTCCCTCCTTTCCCCCCTCCTTTTCCCTCCCCTCTTCCCTCCCTCCTTTTCCCTCACTTTTTTCTCCTCCCCCATCTCTCCCCCTTCTTTTTCTTCCTTCCGTCCCTCCTGTCTTCCTCGCCCTCCATTCCTTCCTTCTTTGCCCTTCTTCTCCCTCTCTCTCCTCCTCTCCTTCTTCTTCCCCTTTTCTTCCTCTCCGACTCTTCATTTTTTTCCACCTCCCTTCCCCCTCTCCTTTTTTTTTCCCACCCCTCTCACCCCCTTTTCCCTTTTCCTCTCCTCTTTTTTCCTCGTTTCCCCCTCCCATTCCCCCCCCCCTCTCTCATCTTCTTTCCCCCCTTTATTCTTCTCCCCTCCCCCTCTTTCTTCCCCCATCTCTTTTCCTTCCCCTCCTTCCCAACCCCCCCCCCCTATCCCTTTTTCTCTCCCTTTTCTTTTTTTCCTTCCTTCCTCGTACCTCCCCCTTTTCCCCCCCCTTCCCTCCCCTTTTCCCCTCTCTTTTTCCTTCCTCCCCTTTCCCCCCCTTTCCCCCCTTTCTCTTCCCCTTGTTCTCCTCTTTCCTTCCCCTTCTCTTCCTCCCTTTCCCCCCTTCATCCCTCCCTCGCCTCCTTTTTTCTTTTTCCGTCCTCCCTTCTTCTCCTTTTCTCCCCTCCTTCCCTTCCCTCCCCCCTTATCTCTTCTCTTCCTCTCCTCTTTCTTTCCCCTTCTCTTCTTCCCTTTTTCTTCCCCTTCCCCTCTCCCCGCCCCCTTCCCCTTCCCCCCCCCTTTTTCTGCCTCTCCCCCCCCTTTCCTTTTTTTTTCTCTTCTCGTTTTTTCCCTTTCCCCTCCTCCCCCGTTCCCCCCTCCTTCCCCTTTCTCTTCTTATCTCCTCCTCGTTCTTCTCCTCCCCCCTGTTTCTCCCCTTTCCCCTTTTCCCTTCTTCTTCCTCTCCCTCCCCTTTTCCTCCTCCTTTCACTTCCCTCCTCCTCCTCCCTCCCCTTCCCCTTCTTTCTTCCCCCTGTCTTCCCCCCCCCCCCTTTTCCTGTGCGAAGAAAACTTCCTTTTTCTCCTCCTTTTTTCCTTTCCTCTGTCTCCCCCCCATCCTTTCTTTTCTTTCTTTCCTTTGCCTTTTTCCCGCCTCCCCCCCCTTCGGGGTGTGGGTCCGTGGGTCCCCCGCTCCTTTCTCCTTCCCGCCCCCCTTTTCTCCTCTTCCTTCTCCTCCCTTTTTCTTCGTCCTGCTTTCCTTCCCCTTTCCCTCCCTTCCTCTCACTCCCTCCTTCTTACTTTCCGTCCCCCTTCTTTTCTTTTCTTCCCTTCTTTGGTTCCCCCCTCCTTCCGTCCTTTCCGGCTGGGACCCGGTCGTGGTCGGGGGGGGTGTCCGGGGGGGCGTGGTGGGGGGGGGGGTGTGCGGGCGCGTGGGTGTTGTTCGGTGCGGCGGCCGGTCGGCGCGGTGGGTGGGGTGGTCTCTCGGGTGGTCGTGGTCGCGGTGCGGCGGGGGTGGTGGGTCGGGGGGGCTCGGTCGGGGGGTGGCGGGTGCTTCGGGGGGGGGGGGTGTCGGGCGGGGGGGTGTTTGCTGGGTGATGTTGCTTGTGGCGACGGGTCCGGTGGGTTGGGGGCGTTGGGTGGTCGGCGTGGGGGGGGGGTGGTTGGGGTGTGGTGGTTTTCGGCGGGGGTGTGGTGGTCCTTGCCGTCGGGCCGTGGGTGTGGGGGGGGGGGGGGGGGGGGTTCGGGGGGCGGGTCGCGCGGTTGGGGGTGTCCGGTGTGCTGCGCGGGGGGGGGGTTGTTTTTGGTTTTGTGGTTTTTTTTTTTTTTTTTTTTTTTTTTTGTCTGTTTTTGGTTTTTTTTTTTTTTGTTTTTGTGTTGGGTGGTTTTTTTTTTTTCTTGTTCTTCTCCTCTCCCCCCGTTGGTTGTTTCCTTGTCTCTCTCCCCCCCCCCTCCTCTCGTGCGGTCTTTCTTTCTTTCGTTCGTTCGTTTTTTTCTTTCTTTCTCTTGCTCTTTCTTTTCTTCCTTCCTCTTCCGTCATTCCTTTTTATATCTTTCTGCCTCGTCTTTCGTCATTTCGGCTTCTTTTCTGTCTTTCTTTCTTCCGCTTTCCTCTTTCTCTCTTCCTTCTTCTTCCGTGTGCTGTGTTTCTGGGTCTTCTGTCCTACGTTCCTGGGGGCTTTGTCTCTCTTGTCTTCCTCTTACCTTTCTTTATGTTTCTTTCCTTTTCGTTCCTCTTCCTCTCTTTTTTTTTTATCTCTCTACCTCTTCTTCTTCACCGTTTCCTTCCTTCCTTCCTTTCCTTCTTCTTCCTTCTTTCTTTTCTTTCTTTCTTTCTTCTTTTCTTCTTCTTTCTTTCTTTCTTTCTTCTTTCTTCTTCTTTCTTTTCTTTTCTTTTTTTCTTTCTTTCATTGCTCTTGTCTTCTTTTTCTTTTTTTTTGTCTTCTTTTCTTCTTTTTTTCTTTTCTCTCTTTTTTTTCGTTCTTTTCGTTCTTCCTCTATGCTTCTTTCCTTCATTTCTTGTCTAGTCCTCTTCGTCTTCGTTTCTTTTCCCGGTTTTTCTTTCTTTCTTTCCTTCTATCTATCTTTATTGTTTCCTTTTGTCTTTATTCTTTTCTTTTTTTCTTTTTTTTTTTCTTTTCTTTTTCCGTTCGTTCTTTTTTTCTTTTCTTCCTTTTATTGTCCTTTTCTCTCTTCTGTTTTGTTTCTTTTCTTGTTCTTATCTCTTTCTCTTCCTTCTTTCTTTTCTTTTCTTTCTTTCCTCTTTCTGCTTTCTTTTCTTCTTCTTTCTTCTTCTTTCTTTTTTTTTTTTTTTATGTTTTGTTTTTTTTTCTTTTTTTTTCTTTTTCTGTTTTGTTTCTTTTTGTTTTTTTCTTTCTTTCTTTCTTGTCTTTCTTTCTTTTCTTTCTTCTTTCTGTTCTTTCATGTCGTGGTTTCTCTTCTCTTGTTTCCTTGTGCTTTTCGTTTTCTTCTCTTTCTTTCCTGTCTTCTTCTTCTTTCCTCTGTTCTTTTTCTGTTCTTCTTTTCCTTTGTCTTTTCTTTTTCTTTCTTTCTTTCTTTCTTTCTTTTTTCTTTTTCTTCTTTTTTCTTCTTTCTCTTTCTTGTTTCTTCTCTTTCTTTTCTTCTCCTTTCTTTCATTCTTTCTTTTTTTCTTGCTTTTGTCTCTTCTCTTTTCTTTCTTCTTCGCTTTTTTCTTTCTTTCTTTTCTCTTTTCTTTCTTTTTCTTTCTTTTCTTTTCTTTTCTTTCTTTCTTTCTTTCTTTCTTTCTTTCTCTTTCTTTCTTTCTTCTTCTTTCTTTCTTTTCCTTTCTTCTTTCTTCTTCTTTCTTCTTCTTTCTTTCTTTCTTTCTTTCTTTTCTTTCTTTCTTTCTTCTTTCCTTTTTTCTTTCTCTGTCCTTTCTTATCTCTTCTTCTTTCTTTTTCTTTTCTGCTTTCTTTCTTCTTCCGCTTTTCTTCCTCGCTTCTTCCTTCTTCTTGCCTTCCTTCTTCTTGCTTGCCTTTTCTCTGTACTCGTGTCTCTTCCTTTCTTTCTTCGTTTCTTCGTCTGTTTCTTCTTTCGCTTTTCTTTTCTTTCTGTTCTTTCCTTTCTTCTCCTTTTGCTCTTTCTCTTTCTTGTTTTCTTTCTTTCTTTCTTCGTTCGTTCTTCTCCTCTTTTTCTTTTTCTTTTCTTGTCTTCTGTTCTTCTTTTTCTTTCTTGTTTTCGTTCTTCCTCCTGTTTGTTCCTTTCTTGCTTTTCTTTTTCTGTCTTTTCCTTCTTCTTTCTTATTCTTCCTTTTCGTACTTCGTTTCAATTTCTTCTTTCTTTCTTCCTCGCTCTCCTTTTCTTTTTCTTTTCTGTCTTGGTTTCTTCTTCTTTCTTTCTTCTTCTTCGTTTTCAGTTCTTTTTTCTTTCTGTCTTTTCTTTCTTTCTCTCTTTCTTTTTTTTCTTTTCTTGTTCTTCCTCTCTTCCTTCTTTACTTTCTTCCTCTTCTGCTTCTTTCCTTTGCTTTCTTTCTTTCTTTTTCTTTTCTTCTTTTTTTTCTTTCTTTATCTCTTTCTTACTCTTTCTCTCGTTCTTTTTTCTTTTCTTTCTCTCGTTCTTTCTCTTTCTTCTTTCGTTTTCTTTCTGTCTTCTTTTCATCATTGCTGTGGGTGTGGGGGGTGGGGGGGGCTCTTCTTGCTTTCTTTCGTTTTCGTCTCTTTGTCTTCTTTCTTTTTCTGGTTCTTTTCCTCTTTCTTTCTCTTTCTTCTTTCTTCTTGTTCCGTTCTTTGCTTTTGCTCTTCGTCTTCTTCTTTCTGTTCTTTCCTTCTTTTCTTTCTTTCTTTTCTTTCTTTCTTATTCTTGCATCCCTCATCATTTCTCTTTCTTTCTTTCTCTTCTTTCTTTTTCTTTCTTTCTTCTTTCCTTTCTTTCTTTCTTTTCTCTTTTCTTCTTTCTTTTCTTTTTCTCTTTCTTTTTTCTTTCTTTCTTTCTTTTTCTTATTCTTTGTCTTTTCTTTCTTTTCTTTTCTTTAGCTCCTTCTTCTTTCGCTTTCATTTCCTTCTTTTCCTCCTTTTTGCTTTCTTCTTCCTTTTCTCCTTTTTTTTCCTTTCTTCTTCTCTTTTCCTTCTTTCTTTCTTCTCCTCTTTACTTTCTTTCTTTCTTCTCGTCTTCCCTCTTCTTCGTTCTGCGTCCTCTTCTTCTCTCCTTT
>NC_062547.1:51581777-51675125 GCF_016906955.1 Phacochoerus africanus
GACTAAATTAGCACAGAGAGGCAAGGAAATATTTTATAGAAAGGAAGCTTTTTCCACTCTTCCATTTCATTGCACACTTAAAATCTAAGATTTGTACCACATACTCTATAGCAGCCCCAGAAATAATCAAGTACTCATTATTTTGTTTCTGGATGAACTTGCAGTTGGGATGGAGGCCATGGAGCAGTCATTTTCTCATTGATCTTGTACCTGAAGTGCAGCCCATGATTGTATGACCTTGTCTCTATGTCCTAAGAGTAAGCTTGCATAAATCTGTTTCATCACATTAAGAGATTCTATTCAGTCAACGCTTAGGAAATGTTGTGGAAATTTTGCCATTTCTTATTCACTGACTATTTAAAGTGTATTAGACAAGCTAGGCTAGGTGTTCCTCAGAATTTGAGCTGAGATCTTACTGCACAATTTCAAAAGACCTGAATTATCATTAAGATAATAGGTAAATTCCTTGATCAGTTTTCGGGATGTTATAAATGTTTTTCAGGGAAATTGAAAGTCATGAATCCATTGGTCAAAAGGAAAATATGCTAATCCCCACTTTTCTGTGCATACGAAATAACACTGAGAAACTAAAATGTTTTATCAAAAAATCATGTCCTAGAATTTTTTTGTACACAAAGTTAAATGCACATGAAAAGTGGACTAATCTAATAACATGAAATAAAAGGAAAATACATTGAATGAGACAAAATATAATAAACGAGTACTGTTTTTTAAAAACATAATATTTTCAGAGAAAAATAGAGTTTTTTAAGTATTTCAGAAGCTCCTAGATTCAATTAAGCATTGTTTAGATACAACCTCAAACTATTAAATCTAATTATTTACTCTTCAAGAAGCCACAAAATGATATCATATTTTTCTTATATTGCTCCTTGTTTAACCCTATCACCTCATATTTCTCAAGATCCATGGACTCTTAATGCAAATATTAAAAGCACTTTGTTACGTATGTCTCTTAGTGTACATAAAGGAATAGAATATACATCACTTATAAAAAATCACCCAAATATCTAATATTACTAACTATGTTCCAAGTAAAGATCATCTTTGAGACTTACTCAGCACTGAATCCTCTCCAGATAGTCATTCAGGGTAAAGTAGGTTCTTCAAAGGTCAAGGTAGTCATACAAACTTGCTAAAAACAAAACCCAGCAAACTATCAGAACTTTAAGTAAATAAAAAAGTTATGAAACCAACACCGACTTTTCAGAAGCAAAGTGGGTATGTTACTAGAAAAAGAAGATGTTTGATTTTAGTGGATTTAATTTTTTCTCCAGTTTACACTGAGAAGAAAAATCACAAAGTGATTCATAGTCATAAGTATCCATAACTGGAAGGCTTTCAAAATCTGGTCTCTCTGTGTGCCCAGGTGTTTTCTGCATGTTATGCATAAAGATCCAAAACACAGAGATTTTTAAATTAGGCTTATGAATTCGAATTTACTGAATTACAAACAAGATGTATCCTTTGCATTGATGATGGAATTAGCTTAGAAAGAGATATGTAGCAAGTTATTAAGAAATATTTATAATATAATATTGACAAAGGACATAATTTTAAATATCCTTGAAATATATTTTTCATTGCCAGCACAAATTCCCCAGCTTTCTAGAAAAGTGTGTTAACATTTGCTTCCTATCTTCCCAAGAAATTTCAGAAAGCAATGAGGGGCAAGTGAAAAAATAAAAAGGCGGAAAAAAAGTTGCCGACCATCAAAGAATACTGAGTTGTCTCTGAATTCTCCTTTTGGGTTCCCTGGAGTAACAGGTGCTCAGAGTGAGAAGAAGGAGTTTAAATAGTTTTCTGAGAAGGCCATGAAGTGAAATATTCTTGCAAAGACCAGATCTCTTCCTGTGGATCTTAGCAGATTTTAATGAGACAGCTTTTGCATAGATAATGAATAGTCTATTATGGAGTGGAAGAACATGAATCCTGAAGTCACAAGGGCTTTGAGAAAAGCGTTTCCACTTCTGATCTCCAAAGTGCAAGGCCTTGATTTCCTGAGCATTCATCAGAATTTCCTTAAGCAGCATGGGTGCTAAACTGAAAAGCTATTAAAAATTATTAGAAGGTAGCCCAATTTCTCTTACTTATTTTAACATTTCATCAAGTCTAATAATAATTATTCTAAGTATTGAGTATAATACCCTCCAAAACCACCCATATTACTGCAAAAGGCAAAACCTACTATTTTTTATGGCTCAGTAGTATCCCATTATGGATTCATCTTAATCCATTCATCTGAGAACACTTAAATTGCTTCCATATTCCATATCTTGGCAATTGTAAACAATGCTGCTATGAACATTGAGGTGCATGAAACTTTTTGAATTAGTGCTTTTTTTTTTTTTAATACACTTGCTCAGGAGTCTGTTTGCTGGGCCATATAGTTCTACTTATAGGTTTTTTTTTTTGAGAATCTCCATACTGTTTTCCACAGGGCTTCACATCAACAGTGCACGCAATTTTGTGCTCGTTTTGTTTTCTTCATTAAAATTGTTTTGTCAATTTGTATAATTATCTTTAACTTTTAATTTTAACTTTAAATTGCACTTCTAAAAATATGTAGGTTTAGGAGTTCCCGTCGTGTCTCAGTGGAAACAAATCTGACTAGCATTCATAAGGACACAGGTTTGATCCCTGGCCTCATTCAGTGGGTTAAGGATCCGGTGTTGCCATGAGCTGTGGAATAAGTCACAGATGTGGCTCCGATCTGGCATTGCTGTGGCTGTGGCATAGGCCAGTGGCTACACCTCTGATTTTGAGAAAAAATAAATAATTAATTAAATTATCAGTTTACTGTCCAATTGCCCGATAGTTCCCATTTCACCGATGCATTATTACAGCACTTTCTCTACATATAAATATAAACAAGGAAGAAACACAAACTCATTTTACAACTTTGGTTGATTCTGTCCTAAGATGACTAATTTTAACATATATTTTTTCTAGTAAAGTTGAAACTTCCTGAATATATTGTTGTTGTTTCTTCCTCTAAATTATCCGCCCATTTCATTTGCCCTTACTTATTTGGAATATTTTTTTAACTTCCTCTTAGTTTTAAAGTATGAATGTGTGTCTATCATGTATACCTCAAGTAGTGTTTGCAATTGCTTGTTTTTTTTTAATTTTTATTAATTTTTGGATTATACATGGTTTCTTTTTTAGTTATTGAAGCAAAGTGCATATCCATATTACTTCTAAATTGTTTTCCCCTGTATAATTTTAGAATTTTTTCCTAATAGTTTATAATACAGGAAACAATTTTAATATTTAATTTTCATTTAGCATGTTTTTACATCTAACTCTTTAAAGTCTAGGATTTGGGGATGTGATTTTGAAGCAGTGATTTATTGTATTCTCTCTGAATAATTTCATTATCCTAATTATCCTAATTATCCCAATGACCCTAAAGATTGTCAAATTATTCCTTTATCCAATGGATTTCAATATCAATTTTTTTCATATATTTTTACATTTTTCAGAGACCCTATCTAGGGTATTCTATTGTCCTAATTCTTAAAACATACCCCATTCCATTTGGAAGATTTTAATGTGTTACTGCATTTTTGTTTGTGAAAGAAATAATCTTTCCTATTCTTTTTCCAAAAGGTTTTATAAATATTTGCCCATTTGCTCAGGGAAAAAAAAGCAATTTTAGAACTATTTGTTATGTTTCAAAAGAATAATACTAAAGTGTTTTATAGTTCTTGTTAGAATTGATTCAAAGAGCATTAACATCTTTAGAAAATTACACTTCTCATTTAGGAGCATACAAAGCCCTTTGATTTGGTTAGGTATTCAGTTAGCTTTGTTAAGATTGTAATTTGTGTGTGGTATGTGGATATTCATGTGTGTTCTGCATATTTCTACGTGTTTTCATTATATTTTTATTTATAATATTTTATAATATTCATATATTTTATAATTCATATTCAATATATCTTATTACTTATTATATATATTATTATATTATATTATATATATTATATTATATATATTAAATATTCAATATATATTAATCAATAAATATTCATATTCAATATATTTTATAATATTCATTATATATTTCATTATATATCTCATCAGATTTATACTTATTAGATTTATACCTACCTATTTTGTTAGGGTTTATGCACATTTTTTTGTATTTGTCAATTTTCATTTCTGTCCAAGTGGAGGGCTGCTGGCTTTAAAATATTAATTTCTTTTTATCTTGTAATCTAATTTCTAATTAGTAAAAATTTTTGGAAAGAATCATGTCATGTTTATTTTGTATAGTCATCAAGTGTACAAAAAAACATATAATTTACTTTATTCTAAAACATAGAGATTTATTTTTAAATTTGTTTTTATTTAGAATTTCCCAAACTATGTCAACCATACATGGTGAAAATGGGCTTTTCCGTATTTTTGAGATTCTCATAATAAACATATATTAATTCATTATTAGGTCTGAATCTTTTCTTAGATTTAGTCAGATAAACTCCATCATGATAAAAATTAAATCAAGTATACTTTAATAAAAAATTAAAAATTATACTCCTATAGTTGTTTATCATGTAATTTTTCTTTCAGTAATGATTACTGAATTTTTTTCCCTTGGTAACAATCTTTATAAGCAGTATGTGTGGGGTGTGTGTATGTGTGTGTGTCGGGGGGTCTTCCTGGGTCTCAGAGACCACGTTATTACTTCATATTTTTGCAATAAAGTGAAACATGCTTATTAGTGAAGAGTGGTTCAGTAGATAAACTGGTTTGAAGGAGGAGCCCTAATTTTGTGCCAATGCTGCTGTTTACAGTAGGCTGTATAAGCCAATACAGCTTTCTGTGATTTTTGCTCACTTCTGCAATGACCATTTTAAATAAGATCAGAAATCTCAACACAAGGCAGTTCTGTCTGGCACCTTATATCCTGGAACTCATGCCCAGAAGTCTTGGCTATGGAATTGTATGACTAATCCTACAAACTCAAGTGTGGACTTTATCTTGAAAAAGTTAGGCTTTTTAATGCTGCACCTGAGGCATATGGAAGTTCCCAGGCCAGAGGTCCAATTGGAGCTGTAGCTGCAGGGCTACACCACTGCCATGGCAATGCAGGATCCAAGCCATGTCTGTGACCTACCCTGAAGCTCACACCAACTCTGGATCCTTAACCCACTGAGCAAGGCCAGGGATGAACCTAGGTCCTCATGGATACTAGTCGGAATTGATCCAGTATCAAAAGAGAGAGAGAAAACTAGTATCCCACTGAGCAAGATGGGAACTCCCTTGAAAAATTCTTGACACATTGATTCAGAAAGCCACTGGCAACTGCTGAAATTATGTGCCATAAATCCGTTGGTCAATCATTAGCAAGATCTCATGTTATGATAATTCCATCACTTGAAATTTCCTCCTATGTGAAGAGTCCCCACATTTTCTTTGGGCTTCATTACGGAGTGCTCACCACTTGTCAGGCCATCGGTAGGCTCCCTCCCCTACCCAGTTCCCAATTCACCTACACTCCTTCTTATGTGTGGTCCTATGCTTCATAGGTGGAACTGTTGACTTCATGGGAACACACATTTATGCTGAAATTCACTCTTTCTACTACATTCAACCACATTTTTTCTTTTGTTTGGCTTTTTGTATTTTCTAGGGCTGCACCTGCAGCATATGGAAGTTCCCAGGAGGGGTCCAATAGGAGCTGTAGCCACTGGACTATGCCAGAGCCACAGCAACGGTCCCAGCTGTGTCTGTGACCTACACCACAGCTCACCACAATGCCAGATCCTTAACCCACTGAGCGAGGCCAGGAATCAAACCCGCAACCTCGTGGTTCCTAGTCGGATTCGTTAATCACTGAGCACGACGGGAAGTCCAATGACATTTTTTAAAGCACAGAATGTGTTCATTACATTCTAAACATCAGAATATAAACCAAGGAGTTTCCCTTGTAGCTCAGTGGGTTAAGAACCAGACATAGTGTAAGTGAAGATTTAGGTTTGGTCCCTGGCCTCACTCAGTGGATTAAGGATCCAATGTTGCTGCAAGCTGAGGCAGGTCAGAGTTGTAGCTCAGATCTGGTGTTGCTGTGGCTGTGGTGTAGGCCTGCAGCTGCAGATCCAATTTGACCCTTGGCCAAGGAACTTCCATATGCCACAGGAGCAGACCAAGAAAGAGAGAAGGAAGAAAGAAAGAAAAAAGAAGAGAGAAAGAAAGAAAGAAAGAAAGAAGAAAAAGAAGAAGAAGAAAGAAAAAGAAAGAAAGAAAGGAAGGAAGGAAGGAAGGAAGGAAGAAGTAAGGGAAGGAAGGAAGGAAGAAAAGAGAGAAAAAAACATTGTTAAAGTTTACCTGCAACCATATCTGTTATATAAAAATAAAGAATATAAACCTAATTTAAGACTGGTCATATTCTTTCTCAAATTGATGAAAGGGCCTGTGTACTACTCAAGTTTTTGGTAAATATTTATTTTTATTTATTTTTTTCTAAGGGATCCAGCAATGATCTTTTTAATGGGAATCTGTGGGATATTCATATTTCACTTATGGAGATACTGAAGCCAAGGTATCATAGTCATGTAAATGACAGTAAGGATCTGGCAGCTCTAAGAGCCATATTGATCACTCTTCTGGTCATTACAAATTCTGTGAAATGTCACATATTTGGCTTTCTGATTTCTACTACAGAAAGGTCCTAAGATGTTTACCATGGGGTCTGGCACTAATATTAAACCTGATTTCCCTGAAGGCATGGCCATGTGGCTCACGAGTAGAGGGATTTTCTTTACTTTCCATCAAAGGACTTCAACATTTTCCGCTATCTCCGCACAACTCTTTCTGACTAAACCATACAACCATTTCAGTGTATGGAACCTGTAATGAATTATAAAAACCCACTGAGAAGAAAAGCATTCCACTCACTCTACTGTGGGCCTTACCTTTCAGTAGCATCCATCTATTGAAAGACCAGTTTATCCTGATGTGGGGGAGGATAAAGAGCACAGAGAAATACAGACTTCTTACTTCGCCCTCCATGTTCAGATTGTGCGTTACCAGTACCTAGTAATACATCCAGGAAAGAAATACTGACTTGAAATGTGTAGAACCAAGGAATTACTACCATGCACCCAAAATGTGAAATTAAATTTCCTTTCCAAAAACTACTAGCCTTAATTCTCACCCCACCCCAAAATACACATAGCCAAATCTCAAAAACAAAGCAAATGAAATTAACAAGCTTTTATTGTTTAACTCCTGATCCCCACTTGA
The DNA here is from genome assembly GCF_016906955.1 of Phacochoerus africanus. Lineage (NCBI taxonomy): Eukaryota > Metazoa > Chordata > Mammalia > Artiodactyla > Suidae > Phacochoerus > Phacochoerus africanus. Next base: position 51,589,053 of record NC_062547.1, read on the forward strand.
TTTCTACAAATGCCACAATTCTTTTGAACATTTTCTAATGATTTCTTGAGTGAAATACAGTATCAGAGTGTTATGTGTTTTCTAAATTAATAAATTGTTCAGTTTACATAAAATTTAGCAGAGAGTAGAGTTACCATATAGTGCCTCTTTCTCCTGTTTTTAATACCTTGTATTAGTATTGTACATTTGTTATAATCAATGAACAGATTTTCATACATTATTATTAACTGAAGTCCATTGTTTACACTAGGGTTCCCTCTTTATGTTCTATGAGTTTTGACAAATGCATAATGCCACGTAACTCCCATTACACTATCATACAGAATAGCTTCACTACCCTAACATTCCTTTGTGTTCCACCTATTGGGACCTTCTTTCTCCAATCCCTGAATATTACTGACCTTTTTATTTCTCCTATATTTTGCCTTTCTCAGAATATTATATAGTTGGAATTATACGCTATGTAGCCTTTTCAGACTTTTTTTTCACTTAGTACTATATCTTGAAGATTCTTCCTTTATTTCTTGGGTTGGTAACTCATTTCTCTTTATTGTTGAATGATATTCCCTTGTATGGATGGATCAGTTTATTTATCTGTTCATCTACTGATTATTGGTGATTATGAGAGAAAGCTACTCTAAATATCCACGTAGAAATTTTTGCGTAAAAAAAATCAGTAAGGATAAATCCTGAGAAGCACAATTGCTAGACTATATGGTAAGATTGTGTTTAGTTTTGTATGAAAAGCCAAACTGTCTTCCAGAGTAGTTACATCATTTTGCATCTCTAAAAGCAATAAATGAGGGATCCTGTATTTCACTAGCATTTGTTATTTTCTTTATTTTGAATTGTAATCTTCTAACAGATGTGCAGTGCTATCTCGTTGTTTTAATTACTGTATTTTAAAAGTTTGCATTATTTATTTTCTTCATGATTTTCAAAATACAATTTACTTTTAATCCATGCATTTGGGACATTATTTTTATCCATTATCAATCCTCCGTACCTTTGTATAATTAATAAGACAACATGCTTATATGTGTTAGGAATAGAGAGAAAAAAATAAATGGAGGAATTTTTAAAAACCAGCATAAATATTATGAACATGGAAAACAATTACCTTTATTAAAAAAAAGCTGGAATAATGACTGATGTTTATATCATTTATTATATTTGACCTTTAAAATCTTATAAGAAAAACATTAGATTAATTCAAATATCACAAAAGAGGAAACTGCCTCAGTCACACATAGGATGGAAAGAATTTCACAAGGTCTTTAAAAGTGGAGCCCAAATTTATTCTTGGTTCTCAGAGTCACTCCCCACTTCTTCTGATTTATTGTTTTCCTGTGCCTCGCCATCCTCTGGGTTGGAAATGCTCTCTTCTACACCTGGAACATGGTGCTGTCCAAAACAATCTGACAAAATTGAAGGAGATGAAAGGCTACATCTTATTTGCAACTGATGACCCTACTGAAATATACAGGGGCAGGTCCACTTTCCTGATTAACTACTGAATTCAACACAGTGTTCCAAGGTGATTTTTTTTAAACCATTCTCTTAAAGATTTTATGAACCACTCAGCATATGTGTCAGTGTGATTAGAAGTATGGTATAGAGAACTCCTTTCTCACCTGCCTCACTGTGTCTCCTGATGTAATGGTTATCTGTCACATAACAAACATACATCATAGAACCTTTTCCCAGTAGAAGAATAGTCTTTGCACTTCTGCAAAAACATATGATTTTTTTTTACAGCTCCAAATTTAAGTAAAGAGGAATGTTTTCAATTGTTATTCAAAGAAGGAATATTTGGGTTTTCTAAGTCTTGATGTGAATTTTTGTAAGTATGCCCTCTGAAATTTTAAGTTTCTTTCAAATGTCTGCACACCTAACCCTTTCATAATTTCCATCAATAGATCTAAATTAATGTAATCAAAGTTACCATTCTTATGAAGCAACTGAGGGTGGGTAGAGTATGCAATATTAACCAGTCATTTTGGAGCATTTATGTATGTAAATTATAATCAGAGACTCAGTATGAGAGAATGATTTAGAATTTTTAATACATTAGAATAATAAAGAAATAAACACCAGTGGTGTTTATAAACACAAGCAGGAACTGGTGGAGCTTCCTGGGTGCAAAAGTCTCTCTATGTGTTCCATCTCTTGTTTGTAGAAAAAGGTTTTTTTTTTTTATTGTATTGTATTTTATATTATTTATTTTATTTTTAAAATTATTTCCCCAATACATTTTTTTTTTCTGCTGTACAGCATGGTGACCCAGATACACATAAATGTACACATTCTATTTTCTCACATTATCATGCTCCATCATAAGTGACTAGACAGATTTCCCAAGGCTACACAGCAGGATTTATTTCCTATCCATTCCAAAGGCAATAGTCTGAATCCATTAACACCAAGCTCCCAATCTACCCCACTCCCTCCCCCTCTCTCTTGGCTACCATAAATCTATTCTCCAAGTCCATGATTTTCTCTTCTGCAGAAAGGATCATTTGTGCCATATAATAGATTCCACATATAAATGATATCAAATAGTATTTGTCTCTCTTTCTGACTTACTTCACACAGTATGAGAGTCTCTAGTTTCATCCATGTTGTTGCAAATGGTATTATGATGTTCTTTTTTTATGGCCGAGTAGTATTCCATTGTGTATATATACCACTTTTACCTAATCCAATCATCTGACAATGGACATTTGGTTTGTTTCCATATTTTGGCTATTGTAAATAATGCAATGAACATGCGGGTGCATGTGTCTTTTTTAAGGAAAGTTTTGTCTGGATATATGCCCAAGAGTGGGATTGCAGGGTCATATGGAAGTTCTATGTATAGATTTCTTAGGTACCTCCATACTGTTCTCCATAATGGTTGTACCAGCTTACATTCCCACTAACAGTGCAGAAGGTATCCCTTTTCTCTGCACCCCCTCCAGCATCTGTTATTTGTATACTTATTAATTATGACCATTCTGACTATTGTGAGGTGGTATCTCCTGGTAGTTTTGATTTGCATTTCTCTAATAATCAGGGATGTTGAGCATTTTTTCATGTGCTTGTTGGCCATCTGTACATCTTCCTTGGAAAAACGTCTATTCAGGTCTTTTCCCATTTTTCCATTGTTGGCTTTTTTACTATTGAGTTGTATAAGTTGCTGTATATTCCAGAGATTAAGCCTTTGTCCATTGCATCATTTGAAACTATTTTCTCTGATACCGTAAGTTGTCTTTTTAGTTTCTTTTGTTGTGCAAATCTTGTCAGTTTGATTAGGTCCCATTGGTTTATTTTTGTTTTTATTTCTGTTGCTTTGGGAGACTGACCTGAGAAAACATTTGTAAGGTTGATGTCAGAGAATGTTTTACCTATGTCTCTTATAAGAGTTTGATGGTGTCTTGTCTTATATTTAAGTCTTTAAGCCATTTTGTGTTTATTTTTGTGCATGGTGTTAGGGTGCGTTCTAGTTTCGTTGATTTTCATGCAGCTGTCCAGATTTCCCAGCAATACTTTTTGAAATGACTGTCATTTTCCATTTTATGTTCTTGCCTCCTTTGACAAAGATTACTTGACCATAGGTGTCTGGTTTTATTTCCGGGTTCTGTATTCTGTTCCATTTATCTGTATGTCTGTTTTGGTACCACTACCATACTGTCTTGATGACTGTGGCTTAATAATAGTGCCTGAAGTCTGGAAGAGTTACGCCTCCTGCTTTGTTTTGGTCCTCAGCACTACTTTGGCAATTCTGGGTCTTTTGTGTTTCCATATAAATTTTTGGATTGTTTGTTCTTGGTCTGTGAAAAATGTCATGTGTAATTTGATACGGATTGCATTGAATCTATAGATTGTTTTGGATAGTATGGCCATTTTTACAATATTAATTTTTCCATCCCAGGAGCATGGAATATCTTTCCATTTTTTACATCTTTAATTTCTTTGATTAATGTTTTATAGTCATCAGCATATAAGTCCTTTACCTCCTTGGTCAGGAGAATTCCCAGGTATTTGATTTTTTGGGGTGCAATTTTAAAAGGTATTATATTTCTGTGTTCCTTTTCTAATATTTCATTGTTAGTATACAGAAATGTGACTGATTTCTGAATGTTAATCTTATATCCTGCTACTTTGCTGAATTTGTTGATCAGTTCAAGTAGTTTGGCTTGAGTCTTTGGGGTTTTCTGTATATGGTATCATGTCATCTTCACACAGTGACAGTTTTATCTCTTCTCTCCCTATTTGGATGCCTTTAATTTCTCTTGTTTGTCTGATTGCTGTGGCTTGAACTTCCAAAACTATGTTGAATAGCAGTGGTGAAAGTGGGCATCCCTTTCTTGTTCCAGATTTTGGTGGGAAGGCTTTCATCTTTTTTCCATTGAGTATTATATCTGCTGTGTGTTTGACATAAATGGCTTTAATTATGTTAAGGAATGTTCCCTCTATACCCACTTTGGTAAGAGTTTTTATCAAGAAGGGATGTTGGACTTTGTCAAATGCTTTTTCTGCATCTATTGAGATAATCATGCAGTTTTTGACTTTTGTTAATGTGGTGTATGATGTTGATTGATTTGTGTACATTGAACCATCCTTGTGAACCTAGGATGAATCCCATCTGGTCATGATGTACAATATTTTTGACTTATTGTTGGATTCAGTTAGCTAAACTTTTGTTGAGAATTTTCATGTCTATATTCATCAAAGATATTGGCCTATAGTTTTTTTTTTTAGTGGTATCTTTGTCTGATTTTGGAATTGAGGTGATGTTGGCCTCATGGAATGTCTTTGGGAGTGTTCCTTCTTCTTCAAGTTTTGAAAGAGTTTAAGGAGGGTGTGTATAAGTTCCACTTTGTGTGTATGGTAGAATTCTCCTGTGAAGCCATATGGTGATGGGCTTTTATATGTAGGGAGTGTTTTTATGACATATTCAATTTCATTTCTAGTGATAAGTCTGTTCACTTGATCTATTTCTTCTTGATTCAGTTTTGGCAGGCTGTAAGTCTCAAGAAAGTTGTCCATTTCTTCTAGGTTGAAGATTTGTTGGTATATAATTGTTGATAGTATTCTCATATGTTTTTTTGTATTTCTGTATTATCTGTTGTGATTTCTCCTTTTTCAAGTCTTATTTTGTTTATTTGGGTTTATTCTCTCCTCTTCTTGGAGTCTAGCCAGATGTTTGTCACTTTTGTTTACCTTTTCAAAGAACCAGCTCTTGGTTTGATTGAGTTTGTCTATTGTTTTTTGAATTTCTATTTTATTGATTTCCTCTTTGATCTTTATGATTTCCTTCCTTCTGGTGACTTTAGGTTTTGTTTGTTCTTTTTCTAATTCATTTATGTGGTGGGTTATGTTGAAAATTTTAGATTTTTCTTCATTTTTGGTGGGTTATTTTGACAATTTTAGATTTTTCTTCATTTTTGAGGAAGGCCTGTATTGCTATGAACTTCCCTCTGTTCACTGCTTTTGCAGCATCACATAGATTTTGAGTGGTTTTGTCTTCATTATCATTTGTCTCAAGGTATTTTTTAATTTCCTTCTTGATTTCTTCATTGACCCATTGGTTTTTCAGTAGCATGTTGTTTAGTCTCCATGTAGTAGGTTTTTTCTCATTTCTTTCCCTTTGGTTGATTTCTGGTTTCATATCATTGTGGTCATAGAAGATACTTGAAATCATTTATATACTCTAAAATGTGTTGAGTTTAGCTTTGTGCCCCAATATGTTGTTAATTCTTAAGAATGTTCCATATGCATTTGAGGAGATTGTGTATTCTGATTTTTTTGAATGCAATGTCCTGAAAATGTTGATTAAGTCTAACTTTTCTATTGTGTCATTCAGGATCTCTGTTGCTTTATTAATGTTCTGTCTAGAAGATCTGTCCATGTATGTGAGTGGGGTGTTAATGTCTCCTACTATGATCTTATTCCCATCAATTTTGCTAATATTTGTTGTAGGTATCTGGGTTTTCGTATATATATGTTGATGATAGTAATATCCTGTTCTTGAATGGCTCTTTTAACCATTAAATAGTGCCCTTCTTTGTCTTTCTTTATGGCCTTCATTTTAAAGTCTATTTCTTCTGATATGAATATTGCAACTCCTGCTTTCCTGTCATGTCCATTGTCATGAAATATTTTTTCCCACCCCTCACTTTCAATCTATGCGTCTATGGTCCTAAGGTGAGTTTCTTGTAGGCAGCAGATTGAAGGATTTTGCTTTTTATCCAGTCTGCCACTTTGTGTCTTTTGATTGGTACATTCAGTCCATTGACATTTAAGGTGATTATTGATAGATATTTATTTATTGACATTTTAAGCCTTGTTTTCCACTTGATGCTATCTTTCTCTTTTCTTCTTTTCTTGTTTTGGTTGGATGGTCTCCGTTTATTTTCTGCTTGAGTATTTTTCATTTTTTTGTGAATGTAATATTTGGTTTTGATTCGTGGTTTGCCCTGTTTTTTACATATGTTAACACATTCCTATATCTGCTTACTTTAGCCTGATAATCATATAGGCTCAAACACATTATTAAGATTAAAATAAAATAATCTATTTTTTCATACTTCCCTTACCCACATTGCATGGTTTTGATGTATTTTTTTTAATTTAGAGAAAGCTTTTCAGTATTTCTTTTAGAATGGGTTTCATCTTGTTGTATTCTTTCAGTTTTGCTTGTTGGCGATATTCTTTATTTCCCCTTCTATATTAAATGATATTCTTGCTGGATAGAGTATTCTAGGTTGCATATTTTTTTCCTTCCTGTGCTTTAAATTTATCTTGCCACTCCTTTGTGGCCTGTAGTGTTTCTGTAGAGAAATCAGCTGATAGCCTTATTGGGATTCCCTTATAATTAACACTTTGCCTTTCTCTTGCTGCCTTTAGAATCCTCTCTTTATCTTTAACTTTTGCCATTTTTATTATAATATGTCTTGATGTGGGCCTGTTTGGGTTCAATTTGTTTAGTTCCCTTTGTACTTCCTGTATCTTGATATCAGTATCCTTTAGATTTGGAAAGTTTTCAGCCATAATTTCTTCAAATATACTTCCAATCACCTTATCTTTTTCTTCTTCTGGAATTCCTATTATGTGTAGATTGGCCTGCTTTATATTATCCCATAGGTCTCTTATATTGCTTTCATGTTTTTTCATTTGGTTTTGTGTCTGCTGTCCTGTTTGGGTGATTTCCATTATTCTATCTTCCATGTGACTAATTCGTTCCTAAGCATCATTCATTCTGGTTTTTATTGCCTTTAGCTCAGTTTGTATCACTGCAAATGAATTTTATAGTTTTTCTTGGCTCCTCCTTATATTTTTTAACTCCCTTCAGAGGGAACCTGCATTACTGTTCATATCTTTTCTTAATTCCTTCAGTATTTTCCCTATCTCCCTTTTGAACTCAAAGTCTTTCAGACTGCAGAGGTCTGTTTCATTGTTGATTGCTTTAGGTGAATTCTTCTGTTGCTTTAACTGGGAATGATTTCTGAGCTTCTTCATCATGCTTGTGTTTTTCTTTTTCTGCAAATTTGGGGAAGCCAAATGGTAATTTGGCACAGTACAGGGTGGTCTGGGGGGGGTGGCTCCATGAGGGCAGGGTGTGGCATCAGGAGCGTGTGAGGGTGCTGGCAGGGCCAGACCCATGCAGGTGGGGCAGCATCTGTGCAGGCTGGGTGTAGGCACCAGGAGCATGCAAGGGTGCCAGCAGGGCCATATATGCATGGGTGGGACACAGGCACTGGGAAGGAGTGCTCAGCTCTCTGAGATCCAGTGGGCAAGTGCACACACTGGGACCCAAGGAATTTTTTTATGGCAGCCTGCCCCTCCTCCTCTGCCCTTCCCAAAAAGTAGTAGCCTCTCCTGAAGACTCAAGTAGAAGCCTCTCCTGCAGGTCTGGACCTTCTCATAGGTTCCCTCTGCCATGGCTTTCTACTCCCCAGCCCTTAGTGTACCACCCCCTCTTCAGCAGCACACTGCTCCTTAGTCCTTTAGGTTGTCTCCACATCAGGAACCCCAGCCTGCTCCCCAGGACTGACCTCTGGAGCCTAAGTTTCAGCACCCAGATCCCACCAAGCATCTCAGTCTGTGGTGTCTGTGCCAGTGGTTCAGATGGTCTGTGCATATCTTACTTTGCTATTTGGATCTCAGAACTGCTGTTGTACTTTTCTCAGCTTCTTGGAGTTCCCTCTGACTCAGCTGATCTTTCCATTGGTTAAGTGTCTTCCCAGGGTGTAAGTTCCATTTCTTTTTCACAACTCCCTCAAGGGAGTGTTAGACACGTCCTGATTCCTTTTCTCTCTCTATTTTTTTCTTTTGTTCTACACAGTTCTGCCAAGAATTTCTTGCCCTTTTTGGAGGTTTAAGTTCTTCTGCCAGCATTCAGTTGATGTTCTGTGTGAATCGTTTTACATGTAGATGTGTTTTTTTGATGTGTTTTGGGGAGAGGGTGAGCATGACCTCTTACTCTTCCACCATCTTGCCAGCCTCCCTAGAAAAATGTTTTAGTCTTCGAGGCATTTCCCTTTTTAAAGAGCAGACTCAAGTAGTTATTACTTAGAGAAATGAGGGAATGCAGAAACAAAGGTAAAGCAGTCAAGCAAGACAAGTAATGATAGTTTAATTAAAACAATAAAACAGAATCCCAGTTTTAATTATTTCTCAAGTACATGCTAAGTGTTTGAGTGGTTCTTCAGAAACTAATACCCTCACCCTGGTGGAGAGTTGTAACTACATGCTAACCACAAGCACATAGAGACTAAACTGATTGGAACCAGAAGACTGGTGATTAAGATTAAAATATCACCTGGTTACCTCACCACAAATGAATCAGAAGAATACCCATGAACTGATCATGTACCCTGTGATCCTCACCCTTAATGTTGCATTTTAAAACCCTTACCTGGAAGCCATCAGGGAGTTCTATTTTGAGCACTAGCTTCCCATTCTCCTTGTGTGATGTCTGCAACAAATGCTGTATTTTGCTTCACCACAACCTGGTGTCAGTAGATAGTCTTTGTTTCATGTTGGGCAAATGGACCCAAGTTTGCTTTGGTGACATTTATAGCACTCTGGCATTATTCATGCATGAATGTAACAGTGGCTTCACATTCTTGTTACAAGTACTGTTAATGCATGTTTTGACATAACTGGGACTGCAAGCATTTTCTATCTATATTATAAATGGCATAACCTCATATATCCCTGAGTAGGCATAGAAGACTCAGACTGTCAGAATTCTTCTCTTGTCACACCATGGGTCCTTTGACATCTGGCCAAAGCCCTCTTTAAGGCCCCGCTCACATCTCTGTTTCTCAGGCTGTAGATAAGAGGGTTTAACAAGGGAGTGAGGATAGTGTAAAAGGCAGAGAAGACCTTGTCTTTGACTGGGGTGTGGTAAGATTGGGGAAGCATATATGTGTACAGAGCAGCCCCATAGAACAACATCACCACCATCATGTGTGAAGAGCACGTGGCAAAGGCCTTCTTCTTCCCTTCTGCTGATTTCATCTGGTGAACTATGATGAGAAGCCGGGCATAGGAAGCAATTACAACAGAAAAGGGGATTAGCAGCATCATGACACAGCAAATGTACATCACGGTTTCGTATACAGCTTTGTCACCACAGGCCAACCTCAGCATGGTGGGTGCCTCACAAAAGAAGTGATTGATTTTGTGTGAAGCACAAAATGGTAGACTCATGGTTATAGGAGTAAGGAGGAAGCTGTCTAAAGCACCACCAAACCAAGAGGTGGTTAATATTATCCAACAGACCCGATGGCTCATGACCACAGGATAGCGGAGTGGGGTGCAGATAGCCACATATCGGTCATAGGCCATGAGTCCCAGCAGGAAAAATTCAGCCCCTACAAAGCCCATATAGAGAAAGTACTGGGCTGTACAGGCAAAGAAGGAGATGGTCCCCTTGCCCACAAGATAATCAACCAGCATCTTGGGAACAATGGTGGAGATGAACATCATGTCAATGAAGGACAGGTGGCTGAGCAAGAAATACATGGGGGTATGGAGGTGAGGGTCTATGTGGATCAGGAAGATCATGACCCCATTAGCTATCATGGCCATGAAGAAGATGGCACAAATGACACTGAAAAGGAATCCAGAGGCTTTATTGTTAGTGAAGAGCCCTGTGAGGGTGAAATCACTGGAAAAGGTCTTATTATCTCCATCCATTGTTCTGAGTTGTACCTGGAAGCATAAGGAAAGAAACACGAGGTTAATTAAAACTGGAGTAGATAAAAATGAACAGCTAAAATAGCTGTATATGCATGATTGAGTTAAAATTATTTATATACTAATATCGATTTTTTTTGATCATGAGAGGATTGCATTTGCAATTTCTTCTTTATTAGCTATTTCTTATTGAAGAATGATTCTGATATTAGAGTCCATTGTATGAAAATGAATGGTAATTTGAAAATTAATGGTTGGTTTAAGGGAATTTAATTACTATTTAGAACATCTGGGCTACAGAGAGGATCTTCTCCTGGAGTTGGCACCATTTATTTGAAATTTGTATACAACTGGAAAATGATTGAATCAGTTCCAACAAACATAAAATTCAGTAAGATGTTTCTTTGAATTGGGAACTTTTGTGACAGCTTTAAAACTTATAAGTCTGATCCTAATTGAAATAACCATTAGTTTCTAGATACAGCTGAAAATTATAATGAACTATAATGAATCTGATCACAGCATTTCCATCTTACCATTCATTAATGGATCATCCTTATTTGTTCCTTCACTCATGTGTAGATTTAGAAATAATTCACAAATCAATTTTCATTTTTGGAGAACCACCTGTACAGTGTTCTAGGCTCTAGGAATACTATTGCAAACAAAATAAATGTCTCATATGACTTACGTATCTAGTTGTGGGAGAAAGAGAGCAAACAAATAAAAGATAATGGTTCTGGATAATAAGAAATGCTATGAGAAAAAGTTTAACATGGATAATGAAGGATGACAAATGAGCAGCTATATGAAGATTTGAGGGAAGTTCTTCCTGCAGAATGAATAGTAAATTTAAGTTCCCTAAAAGAGAAAGGAGTCTGTTATGTTCAGGAGAGGTCATAAAGAGGATTGTGAAAAAGGCTGATAGTAAAGTGTCTGAGGTCAGATTTTTAAGATTTGTAGGCCAAGATAAAGAGGTCAAAAGTATTTTCTAAATATCTATAGAACTGAGATGCAGATGACAACTTGTAACCATTTGTTTAACATTTAAACATGCATTTATTTATCACTATTTATGGAAGCCAATAGGACCTAATCCAAGAGTACTTGGACAAAATATGACAGCATTCAATAACACATTTTTATATAAAAATATATAGTGTAAATAAAAATTGAACCCAAAATAAATTTAAACAAGAAGAGAGAATATATGTTTTAAGTATATATATATGTATATAAAGAGATGATTCTTTGAAATTGGAACAAATAGACCAACTCTAGCTATGGTAATGATAGCTGGGGGAGGGGTAGAAAGACACAAAACATCATTAAGAATAAGAAAAATGTTCCTGGATTGGGAAAATCAATATTGTAAAAATGGCCATACTACACAAAGCAATCTACAGATTCAATGCAATCCCTATGAAATTACCCAGGACATTTTTCACAGCAAGTATAACAAACAATCCAAACATTTATATGGAACCACAAAAGACCCAGAATCGCCAAAGCAATCCTGAGAAACAAAAACCAAGCAGGAGGCATCACTCTCCCAGACTTCAAGAAATACTACAAAGCCACAGTCATCAAAACAGTGTGGTACTGGTATCAAAACAGACAGACAGACCCATGGAACAGAATAGAGAATCCAGAAATCAACCCTGACACCTATGGTCAATTAGTCTTTGACAAGGGAGGCAAGAGCATACAATGGGGAAACGAAAGTCTATTGAGCAAGCATTGCTGGGAAACAAGGACAGATGCATGCAAAGCAATGAAACGAGAACACACCCTCACACCATGCACAAAAATAAACTCCAAATGGCTGAAAGACTTCAATATACGACAGGACACCATCAAACTCCTAGAAGAAAACATAGGCAAAACACTCTCTGACATCAACATCATGAATATTTTCTCAGGTCAGTCTCCCAATGCAATAGAAATTAGAGCAAAAATAAACCCGTGGGACCTCATCAAACTGAAAAGCTTTTGCACAGCAAAGGAAACCCAAAAGAAACCAAAAAGACAACTTTCAGAATGGGAGAAAATACTTTCAAAGGATGCAACCGACAAGGGCTTAATCTCTAGAATATATAAACAACTTATACAACCCAACAGCAAAAAAGCCAATCAATCAATGGAAAAATGGGCAAAGGACCTGAATAGACATTTCTCCAAAGAAGATATACAGATGGCCAACAAACACATGAAAAAATGCTCAACATCGCTGACTATAAGAGAAATGCAAATCCAAACTACCATGAGATACCACCTCACACCAGTCAGAATGGCCATCATTCATAAATCCACAAATCACAAGTGCTGGAGGGGCTGTGGAGAAAAGGGAACCCTCCTACACTGTTGGTGGGAATGTAAACTGGTACAGCCACTATGGAGAACAGTTTGGAGATACCTTAGAAAGCTATACATAGAACTTCCATATGACCCCGCAATCCCACTCTTGGGCATCTATCTGGACAAAACTCTACTTAAAAGAGACACGTGCACTCGCATGTTCATTGCAGCACTATTCACAATAGCCAAGACATGGAAACAACCCAAATGTCCATCGACAGATGATTGGATTCGGAAGAGGTGGTATATATACACAATGGAATACTACTCAGCCATAAAAAAGAGTGACATAATGCCATTTGCAGCAACATGGATGGAGCTAGAGAATCTCATACTGAGTGAAATGAGCCAGAAAGACAAAGATAAATACCATATGATATCACTTATAACCGGAATCTAATATCCAGCACAAATGAACATCTCCTTAGAAAAGAAAATCATGGACTTGGAGAAGAGACTTGTGGCTGCCTGATGGGAGGGGGAGGGGGAGGGAGTGGGAGGGATCGGGAGCTTGGGCTTATCAGACACAACTTAGAATAGATTTACAAGGAGATCCTGCTGAATAGCATTGAGAACTTTGTCTAGATACTCATGTTGCAACAGAAGAAAGGGTGGGGGGAAAATGTAATTGTAATGTATACATGTAAGGATAACCTGACCCCCTTGCTGTACAGTGGGAAAATAAAAAATAAAAAAAAAGAATAAGAAAAATGATGTTACCACAGATATGAGAGAGTAGTAAACATTATAGTATAGGATGCTATTTCAACATTATATTAACATAGTGGGGATTTTAATGAAGATTATTTTAAAGTATGTATTGTGTATGTGTATCTATATACATAACATGAATGTGTAACTATAAATAAATATAATGCATATATAATTAAATTCCTAAGAAAAATATTTAACAAGACCCACAGAATTTGGAAACATTTTAAAAGATTATACTTAACTATGTGCCCCTCAAATTCCTAGTTTAGAAAGCATTCTATGAAAATCTTCTGAGAACAGATACTTTCAAAATTATTGCATGTGTAGAAAGATATAGGCATAATCCACATTTATTTTATAAACCTGTATAACTACCAAAACACAAACCCTTACAATTATAAACCAATTCCACTTATAAATGTAGATCGATACTACCCAAAGTAATATTTTATTTAATCCAACAGTACATTAAGAATAATGTATCTGTAAACCCATTCATGCAAACCTCCTCCTCTTTCTCAAAACCCTTCAAGTCCCTGCATTGTTTGTGAGCTAAAGGCAGAAGTCCTAAATGTGGTTGCCTGATCCTCAATGGCTTGGGATCCTCTACCCTCTGCTCTCTGGTGCTCTGCAAATTCCTGGCACTTGCCTCCCAGAAAAATGCATAACTCAGCATCTTCCCCTGCCTGAAGCACATTTCCTACTTCATCCCAGGCTTCTGTGGCCCCTGTTATCAGCTCACATTCATACTTTCCTTAAAGGACCCTCTCTGGTATTACTGCAGCATAATATGAACTAATTCCATGTTAAAATGTGTTCATATATCAAAAAAAGTTAGCAAAATATGTGTACATAATATTAACAGAAATGATGAAATGGTGGGTAATGTACTAAACTTGCAGACAAGTGTAAAACTAATAAAATGCAATTTTAATTAAAAACCCAATTGGAATTTTTCTGAAGAAACTTGGCAAAATGAATCTAAATTTGATCTGATAGAATGAGCATGTGTTAATTTTTCTCGGAGGAACAATGTTAAAAATTCACATTACTTCAACCTCTGTGGGACCAATGTAAAATACAGAGATTTAACAAATAGAAAAGAGTATTTAGAAATAAACATCCCTAACTCCTTCAAAACACACACACATATACACACAAACCATAGCACATAAGAATTTTCAAAAAGGAAAGATGGAATTCACAATGGGTATAAGAAGATGAAAGAAAACAGAAATATGACACCTGAAAAATGCTGCTTTGACCTAAAAGTTATTTTGAACTGAAGGCAGTTAAAAAGCCCCCCTACCCTATTCTGCCTAAAGGCAGGATATAAATTGTCCTTCTGGAGACATATTCTTATCAGCCCAAAGAAAGTACCAGAGGAGTCTACAAATGTTATTCCATTAGTTCCCCCCCTTATATTTACCTTCTCACAGTTTGCCACTCATGGAAGTATCAGGCTGCTTCCATTTGTCTTATCATTTCTCTACAAATCTATTTTTCTTTGCTGAAGATGCTGTATGCCACAATTCTAAGCCATCAATTGCTTTGAGTTACTTTTTCTCACATGTATTGCGAGCTTCATGTATTAATATACTGTTTTTCTTTTATTAATCTGTCCTTTGTAAAAGGCCCTAGCTGAAAAACCTAACATTGACAGAAGTAAAGTTTTGCTGCCCCTACATATATAACAAAATTGCAATTTAGAGAAAAGTAGTGAAACCTCTCTTTTAAACTTACAAAAAGAGTTTGACTCAAGAACTTAAATAAAATAAATACATTACTAAAATAAAACTTTTAATATAGGTTTTGAAGCTCTTTAACAAATAAACACATTTTCTGTAATCAGAAAAAATGTTTAAAGAATGACAGTAATATTTAGGCTTTACATGTGAGGAAGTAGGCTTTAAAATGTTATTTTTTTTCTAAAAATATCTAAACACTATTTTTTTGTTTTGTCTTTTTCTAAGGCCGCATCAGAGGCATATGGAGGTTCCCAGGCCAGGGCTCTAGTCAGAGCTGAAGCCACCAGCCTATGCCAGAGCCACAGCAATGCCAGATCCAAGCTGCATCTGCAACCTACACTACAGCTCACAGCAACGTTGGATCCTTAACCCACTGAGTGAGGCCAGGGATCGAACATGCAACCTCATGATTCCTACTCGATTTGTTAACTGCTGAGCCATGACAGGAACTCCTAAACACTACTTTTATTAATTTAGTCTAAGGAAATATATAATATGAAAATGTGCATATAGGTACAGACAATAAATTAACCATTAATTTTGATAGTGAAAATTATCTAAATTATCAACATTAAGTTGGCAAAATTAAATGTTAGTCCTTTTGCCTTGAATGCATTCTTTGTTAGTTGCCTTATGAGTTAAATATGTGCATAATGTATTTTTGAGTAAAAACTTACTATCCTTTATAAAAATATATAAGGCAAAAATTAATCACCCACAGTTGATTTAGTGAGTTTTTCATTGTTAAGGATCAGTAATACTAAGGACAGAAATCAGGCTCAAGGTAACACAGCAACCAGAGAATGTGCTGAATTGAATGAAGATTGAAGAGTCAGAAAGACACTTTATTCGAGCATCCTAGAATCTGGTTTATTTTACTTATAGCATACTATGAACTTTGTATTTTATGCCTTTCCAAATAAGATAGACTATGATGGTCAGAGTTCCCTAACATCTTCTATCTTTTTGAGATACTCTTAAATTTCTGATGATGAAGAACAGTGCTCCCCACTAACGCCCATGACATGTCTTCAACTTGTTTCCACAACTCCTGGAAGTCTTTCTGGTGTTTTCATTCATTGTGTATTTCTGTCTTCTCAACTACAGTGTGAACTATTGGAGGCCAGAGTAATACCCTAAATAGTTTTTATATCTGTGGCCATTAGGACAGTTTTGCATATATGAGGTGGCCTATATATCAATATATTACTCCTAGAATTTAATAATTCTTATACTTAATATTTTCCCATTACAATTTGTACATGAAGGCATAAATTATGTGAATATTTGCTTTCACATTCTCTATCATCTCACTGAATCAAAGGTTAAATTGAAGACTTAAGTCAGAACAAAACTGGTCTCTGGAAAAGAAAGAAAGAAATGACATGAATAGGAAAAATAATGAATGGTGTTGGTCATTTTTCTTCCCTTCTAACATCAAAGCATGCATTATGCATGTACTTTCAACACAGCCTAACAAAATTTGACCAATAGGCATCTAGAACAATTAGTGAAGACTGCTTCCATCTTCTATATATTTCTGCTTGGTATGGTTCATAAAATGCAATAAATAACATCAGTTAATGAAATAGTACCTGGTTCCATTTCAATGCTAGCAGGATGGTTTACCATTTGATTATCTTTTGTGAAAGGAAATGATATTTGTTTTTGAAAAGTAAATGGATATTTTGTAGTTGAAACAACAGAAGCAACAGAAAATTTGAAGTCTTCTCCCAAGTGTTTATATGATTATTTATGCCCAACTTCTCAATCTACTCTGCTTAACTGTAAATATTTTATTTTTACTTGAAAAAATGTCTTTGCATGTGCTAAATGAATAATTTGACAGTGCTCAGAAATACCTCAAATAGTAGCCTTTTTTTTTAGATTTGAAATACTAGATATTTTCCCAGAGTTTTGGCTTTATTCAGGTCAGTCAAAATTATTGGCCTCTGCACTTCTGGGTTCTGTTTCATCCATTTCCAACCCAATCTTTTTTAGGTAAAATGTCCTGTTTCCTTACACTTAATCAACATTTCTAATTTCCTATTCTATTCAATTTAATTATTTTTACTATCTAAGTCTCTGTGCTTCACTCTAATAAGAGAGCAAGCTTGTGGTAAATGAGCATGCAGAAAATATCTAAATTTTCACAAATCAGTAATCTTCCTTATCCATTCCTCTTGATACTCATGTATATTATCCAAGAGAGCCAAATGACTTTCTTACCCTGAGAATGGAAATGGTGGCAGTATATGACTTACAGGTATACTATATCTAGAGAGAGGAATACTAGCTATAGGCAATGTGGGCTATGTACAACTTTGTAAAAGACAAAACCATAGAAACTAAAAGAAAATGAAACCTCCGCAGTTTTCCTCTTTTCTTTCTCCATATCCACTTCTTTCCTTCTTTGAAAAGATGGTAGGAGATCCAGATTGAGAAGTACAAATCATCAAAAAGTATATTATTAGTTAGAAGTATTTAAAGAAGACTATAGATTTGAAGTCATGGATTTCACACTTCAATGCCACAAACACGTTGCGGCACAGGGCAGCAGAGAAGCAAAGAGAGGAGAGGTTAAATAACCTAGAATGACATCATAACCATTCTGAGATTTCTCAAGGAGGAAATTTCTTAGAAAGAATCCAGAGGGGGTATCAATTAAACTGGTTCTGGTTAATACTGAAAACTTTACTCAAATTGTCTAAATGGAAGACAAAGAATGTACTTCTTTCCAGTTTTTTTTTTTTTTTTAATTATCAGCTTGAAAACAAGTGTTTTCTGAATGTTTCATCACAAGCCTCCTTATGTATTTTATTCCCTAGAAAGCAAATTAGTAATAGCGGGAAAATTGCCAAAGTAAAGAAAGAGAATACTATTATGTGGTCATTTATTTTATCACTTCATTAACAATCATGAGTTCTAATTCTTTCAGTTTTTTATTCCATGAAGCAAATTCCTGATAAAACACCATCGATTAACTAAATGATACCAAAACAACTTGTGCAATCACTGGTAAAAGCACAGGCCAGATTCATAATAAAATTGATCAAGAAGGTTTTTAATGAAACTATTGACAGGGCAACTGATGTAAAAATACAATTTATGGAAATGATTGTTACCAAACCTTCAGGTATCAAGTTAATGGGAAGGGCTTCATCCTAGGTTACAAGTTAAGAATGCAACTTTTGTTTGAAAACTAATAAGCCTTTGCTTTATTTTTTAAAGCAAAAATTCATTAAAATTTTTGAAAAATATAAGGACTCCTTTATAACTTTAATATATAATGTTGACAGTCCAATTGGTTGACAGTCTATTGGAACTTTCAATTATGCTCATGTTATTTTTTCTGGGAACTTCAGACTCTAAGGTCTGGAATGTAAACTTCCTGTGACTTCCTGAAATGGGAAAATTGATAATCATGGAAAGTAAAAAGAAAAAAAAGAATAACATCACTTATTCATTACAACAAAGAGCCAGTGTTATGTTTTCATGTAAATGCTAAGGAATATGGATGGAATGTAGGCTATATTTAGTAAATGTATTTTATTCTTTAATTTTATTATACATCAATCACTGCTGCAAATTTCAGTCTGATATGAATTATCTCATGGTAAATTATTATAAAGAGAATTTTAACTAATTCCCCAGGTTAATTTCATATTTTGGCAGTTAAGAATACCAGTGCAATGGATAATTACACAAAAATGGTTGTGATCAAATTTACTTCTTTAGAAGAATTTTCAATAAGTGGAGTTGCTAAATCAAAAGATAGAAATCCATATTTTCCAATAAACCCCAAGATGAATTTTATAACACTCAGTAGTACTGTATGAGAGAGTGTCTATTTTACTACCCTTAGAGCTTTTCTTCTAATTCTGATATATACGTATGCATATGTGCATGTATGTATATTTATGTGCTAGAATTTATGTAAAACAACTAAAATAGATGTATCAATTCCACCATCATCATCATCACAACATGAATTTAGCTCAGTTGGTGTATATGTGTGTATATGTGTATGAGTGGTAATTTTGTGTGTGTGTGTTTATATCTGTACCGGTGTCATTTGGGTTTCCAAGCTGAGGGTCAAATTGGAGCTGTAGTTGCTGGCCTACACCAAGCCACATTGAAGCCAGATTAGAGCTGCTTCTCTGACATACACCACTGCTCACTGCAATACCAGATTCTTAACCCACTGAATGAAGCCAGGGGTCAAACCCACCTCATATGGATACTTGTCAGGTCCATTACTACTGAGCCATGATGGAAACTCCAGGGTGTATGTAAGCTATTAGAATAAGGAATTACATTTAAGGTGATTGCAGATATTGATAAGAAGCTACTGTAGCATTTCTTGATAATGCTATACTGTATATATAAAACCTATCATTTGCCATTTTCAGATATCCCGTTTCTCTCTGAGGACACTGAACTATGAATTATGGGATTAACTCTTCCTATGACCATGGGAAGAAAGTAAGGAAATGTCAGTTGTGTATTATATAGTGAAGTATCATTATTTTGTATGAAAAATTGAAATTACTGATGTGAACAGACAAAACATCCAACAAACAAATTTAAGTATGTATTATGTGCTAGGTATTATATAAGTAACCACTGACATACTAGCAATCAAAATATAAAATCTCTATAGCAAATTAAAACTAATAGGTTTGTGATGAAGATTATATTAGTAAGTGAAGAGTTATTATTATCATTAGTTTATATTATTACCAATACAATGTTTGGGTTCTTTTTTCCCTTAGGAAAGAATGTTTCTATCAGTGTCTACTTCCTGGAATGAAATCTTTAAACCTCAGACAACTGCGTCAACAAAGCTTATCAAGGGAGAGGCGGTTAGGAGATATTGGAACATTTTTTTTTCTATTTAACTGTAGCATGATCTCAGTTCCCTAAATAGCATTAATTCATTGTTATCCAAGATGTAAATTCACTCAGAAGATTTTCTGCTGCTCTCTGTTAATAGCCTGCTCCTGTGTTGAACCCATAGTAAATGTTTATGCACTCTGCTTTGACACATTCTTTGTTTAATGCATCACTACTAATCTATGAGCCTGGTTTCTTGACTTTCCATTTAAAATAGCCTAATCTGAATAATTTTTCCCCATTTTACTCCATTAATTGAGTTCAGCCCATCAGCAATCATTCAACCCCTAATCCCATTCTTCAAACATGCTATTATCAATCATTCACAGATTTTTTTCTTCTCATAGTATTATGTTTGAAAATTATGCCATATTACCTGCTGTATCAATTCTGCTACCTCAATTTCAAATTATGTCAATGCTTCTTATGAATAATAAAGAAATTAATAAATGCTTCCTCCCAACATTCTATTTCCCTTGCCTCCTAAAATTAGTTTCTTACACATTTTTTTCTTTGTTTTTCTCTGTTCTTTTTTTTTCTTTTAAGGCCGTACCTGTGGCCTATTGAATCAGACCTGCAGTTGCTGGCCTATGCTACAGCCATGGCAACACTGTATCCAAGCCATATCTGTGGTCTACACTGCGGTTGCTGCAATGCTGGATCCTTAACCCATTGAGTAAGACCAAGGTTCAAACCCTCATCCTCATGGACACTACTTCAAGTTCTTTTTTTTTTTTTTAGGGGTGCACCCATGGCATATGAAGTTTCCCAGGCTAGAGGTCAAATTGGAGCTACAGCTGCAGGCCTATGCCACAGCCACACCAGATCCAAGCCAGGTCTGTGACCTACACCACAGCTCACAGTAATACCGGATCCTTAACCCACTGAAAGGTGGAACCTGTTTCCTCATGGATACTAATCCAGATTCATTTCTGCTGACGGGAACTCCTATTTTGGGTTCTTAACCCACTGAGCCACAACAGGTATTCAAGTTACTTACATTTTGGTATTTTTTTTAAGGCAAAAATGTTGTTTCATTATTTTAATATTTAAAAAATTGCTATTTTAATAAATCACATATCTTAATGTTTTGATTTGCTTTTTAATTTATTCAAGTATAGTTGTTTACAATATTGTATTAGTTTCAGATATACAGCACAGTGATTCAGTATTTTTATGGATTATACTCCATTAAACATTGTTGTGATATAATGACTAAAATTCCCTCTGTTACAAAATTCCCTATGCTTATCTATTTTATACATAAGAGTTTGCATCTCTTAATTTCATACCCCAAACTTGTACTTCTCTACTTCCTTCTTCCCTCTGGTAAGAGTTTGTTTTCTATATCTTTGAATCTGTTTCTGTTTTGCGATATTAGTCATTTGTATTTTTTTTGATTCCATATATAAAAGATATCACATAATATTTGTCTTCTCTGACTTATAAAGTATAATATTCTCTAGACCCATTGATGTTGCTTCAAATGACAGCATTTCATTCTTTTTAGACTGAAGAGTATTATTTCATATATATAGATCACATCTTCTTTATCCATGTATCTGCAGATGGACTTAGGTTGCTTCTATACTTTGGCTCTTGTAAGTAGTGCTGTTATGAACATTGGAGTGCATGTATCCTTTTGAATAAGTTTTTTTCACTTTTTCATATATATATACCCAGGAATGGAATTACTAGAACATATAGTAGTTCCATCTTTTCATTTCTTGAGGGAGCTTCATAGAGTTTTCCATAGTGGCTGTTTCATTATTTCATTTTTTGAGGAAGCTTCATATAGTTTTCCATATACATTCTCACGAGCAGTGTTCAAGGATATCCTTTTCTTCACATAACTCTTCAACATTTGTCACATACTCCCCAACATTTGTCTCTTTGATGATAACCATTCTGATATATGAGGTATGGCTCATTGTTGTTTTGATTTTCATTTCTCTAATAAATGGCGATGTTGAGCATCTTTTCATGTGCGTGTTGGCCATTTGTATGATTTTTACGTCTTCTTTGAAAAAAATGTATATTCAGTTCATCTCTTTTTTCTTTTTTTTTTGGCTATGCCCATGGCATGCCAGAGATTGAACCTGCCCCACAGCGACAACCCAAGCCACTGTAGTAGCGATGGCAGATCCTTAACTCACTGAGCCAAGAAGGAAAGGAAATCCTTTTTTTTTCCTGCCCATTTTTTTGATTGGGTTGTTTTTTGATATTAAGTTTTATGAGCTGTTTATATATTTTCTATATTAAATTCTTGTGGGTCATGTCATTTGTAAAAAGTTTTCTCCCATTCTGTAGACTGTCGTTTTCAGTTTTGTTAATTGTTTCTTTTGCTGTGCAAAAATGTTTTAAGCTTTATTAGGTCTCATTTGTTTAGTTTTTTTATTTATTTTGCTTTAGGAAGTAGATTAAAAATGTTGCTACAGTTTATGTCAGAGTGTTTTGTCTAAGTTCTCTTCTAGTAGTTTAATGTTTTCAGCGAATACATTTAGGCCTTTAATCCATTTTGAGTTTATTGTTGTATGTGGTGTGTGAAAATGTTCTCATTTCATTCTTTTACATGTAGCTGTCAAGTTTTTCCTGAACTATCTTGCCTCCTTTGTTGTAGATTAATTGACCAGAGATGTGTGGGTTTATTTCTGATGTCTCTATTCTGTTCCATTTACCTATGCCTCTGTTTATGTGCCAGTACCATGCTGTTTTGATGACTGTAGATTTGTGGTTCAGTCTGAAGTATAGGATGGTGATACATCTATCTTTGTTCTTTTTTTAAGATTGTTTAACAGTTTGGGATCTTTTGTGGTTCTATATGAATTTTAAGTTTATTTATTCTATTTCTCTGAAAAATTCCATTAGCATTTTGATAGAGATAGAATTGAATCTGCATTTATAGATTGCTTTGGGCAGTATGGCCGTTTTAACAGTATTAATTCTTTCAATCCAATAACATGGAATATATTTTCATTTCTTTGTATCATCTTCAATTCCCTTTATCATTGTCTTATAGTTCTTAGAGAACAGGTTTTTTTTTTTTTTTCCTCATTGGTTAAGTTTATTCCTGAGTATTTTACATTTTTTCAATGGAATTTTTAAATGAGATTTTTTTCTTTACTTTCTCTTCCTGACTGTTCATTATTGGTGTATAGAAAAGAGATTTCTACATATTAAAATTGTATCCTGCAAGTTTGCTGAATTAATTTTTTAGCTCTAATAATTTTTGCTGGAGACGTTAGGGTTTCCTATATAAAATATAATGCTATCAGCAAATAGTGACAATTTTGTTTCTTCTCTTCCATTTTAGTGGATATTCAAAATATTATATTTTTTTCTGTAGACTTGAAAATTTCCAAAATGCTAAGTTGAGAACAAATAAAATAAATAATGTTGTATTTGGTATAAATTTTACAGGTTGATACTATTTAATTTAGCAGGAAATATTTTAGATGCCTCCTTAAGATCCATTAGAAGGTAATTTTTTTTCAAAACAACCTTCAGGTTATGTGTGTAAAAATATGAAAACCACAAAAATTAACCATATCACATATAATTTGGGCTTTTAGGGAGATATTTAAAATTATTTTACATGTTCTTCATGGTTTAGAAAATCTTATATAAAATGTGAGATACAGAATGCAATAAATAATTTCTCATATATTACTATATGGTAACTAACATTAGTAGTAGTAAAAATAAAAAGTCAAATAACATCTGGAATAATAAAAGGCAGAAAAATAATATTAAAGAAAGAGAAATAGATTAGTGTATTTTATAGTAAAACTTGTTTTTCATATTTTTTAAAAAAATATTTAGTCTTGATCTTGTGGTACTTTTATGATTCATATATGGTAAAAACATGCAAAAGAAAAAGGATAATATGGAAATAATAAGGTAGTGATACAGCACAATAAATTTAAAAGTCTTTTGAAATATGTTTAATGCTAAATTATTCACATTGACAATAAAAAGAAAAAATAAAAATAATAATTGTGTGATTTTTATATATGAGAAATCATTATTAGTAATACTTAAATTAAGTGAAATTTCAAGTAAAAAGACTAAATATCTTATTCAAGTGTCCAATAGGATATGATATTAATGAAAAAAGCCAATAATTCTAACAAATATAATTGTTGTAATTGTTTTTCTATTTTTTGAGGTGGGAGGGACTCACCAAAATTTCTGGAAAGTCTCTGGCCCAGATATAGAAACTGTGCTGCAGTTGAGGCCTGCGTAACAAGCAATGCCAGATCCTTAACATGCTGCACCCCAAGGGAATTTCCTATAATTGTTTTCTAAATGTGATTTAAGTTTATTTACCTTTAAGTAAACTCTCCCTGGGTTAATTTAATTTTAAAAGACTTGGATCTACTCCTTCAAATCCTACATTTTCTGAAATGGGTCACATACATTAGTGAAATAATGAGGCATAAGAAAGAGCAGTCACTGAACCCGGTACTTAGCACACTTTTTATCTTGCAGAGAACCCAAATTCTCTTTCATTTTGGATGTGTGAGAAGACTCAAGAAAAATCACATCAACTTTCCTAAGGTTTCACTGTTCATATCCCTCAAAGTTAGAGAATGCAGATCTCTTTTATCTAGTTGTGTGATTCATTTATTTCATTCAGTTTTATTCAATAATTAAAATAAACCAAAACTATTGGAGAAAAAGAAGAGTAAGATATGCTTTTACCTTCTTAAATCTAGAGCTGAAATAAAAGCACATTTAGTGAAAGATGTTGAGTATTGATGGTAATTTCTTTTAAGATTTATTGGGGGAAGTGTTCACAGATGTGATTAATGACTTCAACAGAATTTCAAATTACCTGGCTTATTTCTCCCTTTGCAGTCATACTGGGTAGTTGACTTGATGGAGAGTGATGAGGAAAGAAGGAGAGGTACAGGGGCTGGAGGATAAGGACATATCCAAAACCATAGTACTGGTGATACATGTGGAGACAGAAAGACAAAATCTTGCTGCCCAATGGCTCCTCTGATTCTGGAACTTTCTAAGGACAGGTTGAGAGTGCAGTCTCAGGAAAGTTACTTCAACTTTCTGTGTCTCAATTTAGTTTCCTTTAAGGAGGGGGTTGAAATGAGGATGATGATGACTTCTTATAAAGACAGGTGCATTCCTCAACACAAACTTTAGAAGAGAGTACAGGAAAGATATTTTCAGCTCTCTTGTAAGTGGACACTGACACTGCTTCCACAGTTTTTAAATGATCCCAAAGTTTTTTTCATGTGCTTTATCAAATTAAACTCCTAGAACAAATCTATATGTTAAGAACATGCTCTCATTTTTACAGTTAAAGAAACTGAATCTCAGAGAAGAGATTTTTCATCTGGGATTTGAGAATAAGAGACATCAAATAATTTGCTAATGTGACCCAGAGAATAAACAATAACACCTGATCAAGAAGGTAGCAGTTTTAAATCCAAGGACATTGTTGATTTAGTAATGAATTACGGAAAATAACTTTTTTGAAACCACTGAAAAGTTGAAAATCAGAAAAGAAGAGATGTAGAACTAGAAAAAATGAATTTGCTCTGAAGCATTTTTCTCTAGAGAGGCAGGCTGCATAAGAGGTTCCAGAGTCAGAGCTTTGCCTGGAGCAGTGGCAGAAGTTAGCCCCTCAGTCACTAGGTGATGGCATTGACCTATCACAGGGGTCCCCCTCAAGCCCTGAGGTAGCTCTTCTTCCAGTTCTGGTGGGCCTGGGACCTACTCTCATTCTGCCCTGCAGGAGGGGTGTCTGGATAAAAGGATAAATACCTTCTCTAAGATTTAGTAAAGTCATACTGTATGGATGCTGAGGATGCTCAGGTGCC
This sequence comes from Phacochoerus africanus, assembly GCF_016906955.1. Taxonomy (NCBI): domain Eukaryota; kingdom Metazoa; phylum Chordata; class Mammalia; order Artiodactyla; family Suidae; genus Phacochoerus; species Phacochoerus africanus. The sequence goes on from NC_062547.1 coordinate 51,614,803, forward strand.
TACACTGGCCTCAGAACTCCCAGATTGGTAACCACAGGCCTGAAGGGGATTTTTTCTACAGGAACAAGGAGCACTAGGGAAAGGGAATGACCCAAGGAAAGTGAATATTGTCATCAGGCTGCCCAATGAAGTTGATGTCCAGGTGGAGGGCTCCCTTGTGGTCAATAGGGGCTTGACTGCAGAGGACAGGAGCAGACAAGGCAGAGACACTGATGAGGCCAGGATATTTCAACAGTTTGAGCTTACTGAACACTCTGAAAAGACCCAGAGACAGAGGACACATTCTGCCCCAGCTCAGCTCAGACAAATGGCCTCCATAGGTCCATCTGTAATGAGAGGGCAGTAAAGACTTGTCTTTGATGGTACGATTTTGCCTACCTTACTCTCAGAATATCAAGATTGATGTGGACTTAACATAACAGTGAGGTATATTTTAAGGAAACCATTTTGTACTGGAAAGCAATCCCTTCTTCCATTCAATAAACACTGAAGTTAAGCAAGCAAGTTGCAGGGGGTCAAAGGTGAAAAAAATTATCCACATGACCTCCGCCCTGTAGTGCCTTACTTGCAGATAAGAAGATGCACAAAGTTTTGGTCAAGGAACCTGGAAGGAGAGTCTTTAGATGAGGGCTCTGGCCAGAAGGATACTGGGAGGATGGAAGAGCTCTCTACGTAAGGGGTGTGAAGCTGACATTGAGGGACAGGAGACATCTTTGACAAATACAGGTGTAAATGGAATAACTGGCAGGAGAGGTACTCCAAGTCAAAGAGAAAGCAGGAGACCCAGAGAGAATGATGTCAGTATATTCCAGAAATTTGAGGAAGACTGTAAGGTTGACACTGGATAAATTGTGATGGTGGAAGGTCAATGTGACCTTGAAGTGGAGCAGGAAAGGAGGCTCCAGGTAAAGAAAATCTAATAGTCACTGGATTTAGAATCTTATTTCTTACAGCACCTGAAGTTTTTCCTGAAAAAACTCCCCACAGGACTTGAAAACATCTTTGAAAATAGCTATAGTTCGGCTTATTCTCAGTGGGGCTATATCTGGTTCATGAAACATCTCTGACAATCCTTGACTCTAATAAACTTTTTGAATGAGGTCATTTCTTCTTCAATTCCTCTCTTCCTATTTTCTCTTGAATTCATTCTAATCAGACTGTTATCCCCATTCCTCCTCTGAGACCACTCCTTAAAGCCCACAAAGACATCAACATTTCCAGATATAATAATTAATTTTCAGTATTCATCTTTCTTTGCTATATTTTTATTAGAGTTGATTTACAGTGTTGCACCAATTTCTGCCTGCTGTACAGCAAAATGACACATCCCCCTTCTTATATTATTTTGAATCATGACCTATCACAAGAGACTGGATATATATCCCTGTGGGATCTCATTCTTAATGGCCTGAGTGGATAACATAGATTCCTCCATCATGCTTAGAACACTAGCTTCAATTGATTTTTTGACTACCACTCTCTGTTTTCTTCTTCTTTATCAGAGCTATTCTTCAAGTTATCTGTGTTGAAAAAACAGGGTCTGTACTCCCCCTTACTTGGTTTTTGCTGAGGCAACAAAGCTGCTATTTGGAGTTTGAAGATGCCATGTTAACACTGACATGGGCTCACCAATGCACTGCTGGCTATGAAGTTCCCCATAAGGTAGTTCAGTCAATTCTGGATGCCTTGCATGCCACAGTATTTTGTGGGGATACCTGAATGTATGTGTGTGTGTCTGTGTGTGTGTGTTATGTGGAAAGGAATTGATTAAATTATTGAGTAATGAGATAAAAGTCTTTTAAATATAAAATTATTCAGGAGTTCCCAGTGTGGTATGGTGGAAATGAATCCAACTAGGAACCATGTGGTTGCAGGTTTGATCTCTGGCCTCTCTCAGTTGGTTGAGGATCCAGCATTGAAATGCACCATGGTGTCGGTTGCAGATGTGGCTTGAATCTGGCATTGCTGTTGCTGTGGTGTAGGCCAGTGGCTACAGATCTGATTAGACCCCTAGCCTGGAAACCTCCATATGCCATGGGTGCGGTCCCAAAAAAGACAAAAAGGCAAAAATAAAATAAAATAAAATAACTCAGAATGGCCATCATTAATAAGTCCACAAACAATAAATCTGGAGAGGGTATGGAGAAAAGAGAAACCCCCCACACTGTTGGTAGGAATGTAAATTTGTAGAGCAACTATGGAAAGCAACATGGGAGTACCTCAAAGAACTATATATATAACTGCCATATAACCCAGCAATCCCACTGTTGGGCATATATCCAGACAAAAAATTCCTGAAGTAGATGCATGCACTCATGTTCATTTCAGCACTATTCACAATAGCCAAGACTTGGAAACAACCTAAATGTCCATCAAAATATGAATGGATTAAGAGATGTGGTATATATACACAATGGAATACTACTCGGCCATAGAAAACAAAACAAAACAAAATGCCATTTTCAGCAACATCAATGGAAGTGGAGACTCTCACACTAAGTGAAATAAGCCATAAAGAGAAAGACAAATATCATATGATATCACTTATATCTGGAATCTAATATATGGCACAAAGGAGCCTTTCCACAGAAAAGAAAATCATGGACTTGCAGAACAGACTTATGGTTACCAAGGGAGAGGGAGAGGGAATGGGATGGACAGGGAATTTGGTGTTGATAGATGAAAACCATTGCCTTTGGAATAGATAAGCAATGAGATCCTGCTGTATAGCACTAGGAACTATATCTAGTCACTTATGATGGAGCATGATGGAGGGCAATGAGAGAAAAAAGGAATGTATACATGTACACCTTGGGTCACCTTGTTGTATAGTAGAAAACTGACAGAACATTGTAAACCAGCTATAATGGAAAAAATAAAAATCACTTAAAAAATAAAGACCCTGAGGAACAGTGACATAAAATAAAATCAAATAAGTCTATATCACAATATATTAAAATAGTCCATGCAGATAAAAGATCTGTATGTAACTTTTTTAAATCTTAAAAAAATATATAAAATAATATTTATAGTATTAGGATGGACGAGGCCTTCCTAACAAAATAATAAATGACAAACCAAAAAGAAAATGACTGACACCATGAAAATCTGTACAACTCAGGAAAATAGATGCATATGTTGAAATCTCACTTTTGGAAAAGGAACAACATAAATAACAAGGAATTAAATTAAGGAATGTATAAGATGAAACAGGTCAGGTAGACAACAAACTATGGAATCAAAGATACAAACTTGTAATTGGATAATGAGAGCTTAAGAATTACTAAAGAACAATGCAATGGGGGGTGTTTCCAAAATGGCAGACTAGAAGGACATGGAGCACATGTCTTCCCACAAATACATCAGCAATACACCCACAAATGAAAAAAATTAACACAAAATATCTACTGAACACTATCAGAAGACATGAACTATCTGAAAGGACAAGAAAGTTCTCCACAGAACCAGGTAGGACAAAAGAAAAAAGAGAGGAAGGTGAATGGGACCTCCACCCCTGGAAGGGAGCTGAAGGAGAGATGTTCCTGCACCCAGGGAAACTCCTCCACTGGCAGGAGATAGCTGGGACAGAAAAGGAGCTTTAGAGACTCTGAGGAAAGCAAAATAAATGGTCTGTACCAGTCAGGAAAGAGTGAGACCTACAAATGTGGCCTGTGCCACCACCCTATGCACCCCAGCCTGAGAAACATGTCTGCTGGTGTGGATGGGGCTTGATGCTGGGCTATGGGGTTTGGAGAGAAGAACTGGGGAGAGGACTTATGATGGCAATATTGAGATGGTCTGAGGGAATGGAAGAGTGGAATAACACATTGGGAAATGTTCCTGGAAGCAGCTCAGGCTGCCATATAGTCCAAGTGCCATCTTTGAGTGGTGTATGATGGGTGGGTTGTCATTACACCCTCTTTCCCCACACACTGCCCTCTGACTCCATAGGTTGAGGGTGGCTCCCACCTGAGTGGGTGACCATACCCTGACTGCCACTGTGCTCCCTTCCTCCTGGACTGATTTGCACTCCTGGCCTTGGCCCAGACTCCTTCCAGCCAGAGTGGGCTTATTATGTACCCTGGCTGCCACACCTGCACCTTCCTTTGTGTTTCAGCTACCTAGGGAGCAGATTCCTATAGGTTTCCCACACACAGAGGTGGAGATGAAACCATAGTTGAGCCCCAGAGGATGTGTGACTAAGGAATAAGAGCTGAAATCTTTCCTTGTAGCTGTATGATTTCAGATTTACACATCTGCTTCCAGCTTTGTAAACTCAGTACTGGCAGACAATGAGTATTCCAATGGCTGAGATTTGTCTGGCTTTTACAATTGTGGACTTTGTTGGCCAGGCCAGACCAGGCCAGAGTCTGTGCTGCCTTGCTGGCTCCTACAGTGAGTCTGTGTGCACAACTACTTCACTCCTAGAACTGGACTTCAGTGGATTTACACTGGTGGTCTTGTGAAAACAATGCCTGAGAAACACCAGGGCGAATTTCCATCATTCCCATAATTGAGGTATGACCTAGGACAGTGCTGAAAACAGTGTACTTTATGAGCCTGTGTAATGGGTGAAAAATGACACAAGAGAGAATATTCAAAGGGCAACATCTCAAGTGGAGGAATACACAGTGGATCCTCCCCTAGTTAGAGTGCTCCAAGCCCACTTACCTTGCACTGCAGATAAGAAAAACAGCTTAGAAACAGATCTGTGGCCCTGTATTCCAACAATTAGGGAGAAAACCTGGCCCTGACAGACAAGTGACAGACAGAGAGCAAAGAAAAGCCCCCAGTTAATACCCAGTACAGGCTCCAGTCACCACAGGAGAAAACAGATATTCCGCTCATAGAGGGTGCACAGAAGGATTCACATGAACTGGGACATAGCACAATCCTGTAATTTCATAGGATCCTGGGCCAGACCTACCTATCAGTTTTGGATGGTCAGCTGTGGCTCACAGAAGGGGTAGGTATACCAGTGTTGGGGGCCCCAGGGAACATTGACTGATGTGAGTTCTCATGGAAGTCTCCACGTTGTCACCAAGACCTGAACCCATGGAACAGACTGCAGATTCCAGTGCTAGTACACCTCAAGCCATACAACCAGCAGGATAGGAACACATCCTCACCCATCAGCACACAGGCTGCCAAAAGTTGTAACTGAGCTCAGAGCATAAATACATCCCTGGCACAAGACCCAGCTTCCTCCTTCAGTGGGTAGGCACCAGTCCCTCCCATTAGGAAGTCTTCACAAGCCCCTACACTAAACTCACCCTCCAGGGATTGGACACAAGAAGCAAGAGGAAATACAATCCTGAATTCTACATGAAGGAGACCACCAAAAAAGTTAGACAAAATGAGATGACAGAGAAATATATTTCAGAAGAAGGATCAAGATAAAACCCCACAAGAACAGCTAAATGAAGAAGAGACAGGCAGTCTATCTGGAAAAGAATTCAGAGTAATGATAGTAAAAATGACACAAGATCTCAGAAAATAATGAAGGCACAGAAAAGAAGATACAATAAATGTTTTTTTTTTTAAAGAGCTAGAAGATATAAAGAACAAACAGAAATGAACAATACAGTACTGAAATGAAAAATACACTAGGACAAATTTATAGAAAAAATAACCAAAGAATGAATAAGTGACCTGGAAGATTGAGTGGTGGAAATCACTGTCACAGAACAGAATATAAAGGGAGAAATGCACATTAACACAATAAGAATGGGGGATTTTTAACACCCTGCTTACAACATGCTCACCCAGATGGAAAATCAATAAGGAAATACAGATCTTAAATGACACATTAGAGTAGATGGACTTAATTGATATTTATAGAGCATCCGATATGAAAGCAGCAGAATACATTTTCTTCTCAAGTGGACATGAAACATTCACCAAGACAGATCACATGCTGAGCCACAAATCAAACCTCAGTAAATTTAAGATAATTTAAATCATATGAAGCATCTTTTCCAGCAACAATGCTATGAGATTAGAAATCAATTACAAGAAAATATTGTAAAAAACACAAACACATGGATTCTAAACAATACACTATTATACAACCAATAGATCACTGAATAAATCAAAGTGGAAATACACACACACACACACACACACACACACACTTAGGGACAAAATACAATGAAAACACAACAACCCAAAACCTATGGGATATAGTAAAAGCAGTTCTAAGAGGGAAGTTTATAGGAATACAATCTTACCTGAGAAACAAGAAAAATCTCAAACAAACAAATTAACCTTACACCTGAAGCAATGAGAGAAAGAAGAACAAACAAAAAACAAAGTTAGTAAAAGGAAAGAAACCATAAAGATTAGAATAGAAATAAAAGAAATGGATATTATTCTTTTAAAGGATAAGCAAAATTTATAAACCTTTAGCCAGACTCTTCAAGGAAACAACAACAAAAAAGAGTGCTCAGGACGCTGTAATTAGAAATGAAGAAGTTACAACTGATACCATAGAAATACATAGGATCCTAAGAGACTACCACAGGAAACTGTATGCCAATAAAATGGACAGCTCAGAAGAAATGGACAAATTCTTAGAAAGGTACAATCTTCTAAGACTGAACCAGGAAGAAATAGAAAATTTGAATGGACAAACTTCCAAAAAATAAAAGTCTAGGGCCAGATGGCTTCACAGGCTAATTTTACCAAAGATTTACATGAGCTCACACTTATTCTTTTGAAGCTCTTCCAAAAAAAATTGCAGAGGAAGGAACACTCCCAAGCTCATTCTGTGAGTCCACTCTCACCTTGATACCAAAACCAGCCAAAAACCTGAAAGAAAAGAAAATCATAGGCCAATATCTGATGAACATGGATGCACAAATTCTCAAAAAAAAAATACTAGTAAAATGAATCCAACAATACATTGAAAGGATTATACATCATTATCAAGTAGGATATATCATGAGGATGCAAGGATTTTTAGTATCTGCAGATCAATCACTGTGATACACCATATTAACAAACTGAAGAATAACAACCATATGATAATCTCAATAGAAGCAGAAAAACCTGTTGACAAAATTCAACACCCATTTCTAATAAAAAGTTTCCAGAAAGTGGGTATAGAGAAAACCTACCTCAACATAATGAAAACTATATATGACAAACTCACAGCTAACATCATTCTCAGTGGTGCAAATCTGAAAGCATTTCTACTTGTATCAGGAACAAGAAAAGGATGTCCATGCTCATTACTTGTATTCAACACAGCTTTTGTTTCCCTAGCTATGGCAATCAGAGAAGAAAAAGAAACAAAAGGAATCCAAGCTGGAAAAGAAGTAAAACTGTCACTGTTTGAACATGACGTGTTACTATACATAGAAAATCCTAAAGATGCTATCAGAAAACTACTAGAGCTCATCTATGAATTTGGTAAAAATGCAGGATACAAAATTAATACTGAGAAATCACTGGAATCCCAAGGAAAAATCCCATTTACCATCACATCAAAAAGACACAAACAGGAGTTCTTGTTGTGGCTCAGAGGGTTAAGAACCCAGCTAGTATCCATGAAGGTGTGGGTTCATACCCTGGCCTCACTCAGTGGGTTAAGGATCCAGCATTGATGCAAGCTGCAGTGTAGTTTGCAGATGTAGCTTGGATCCCTTGTTGCTACTTCTATGGTGTGGGCCAGCAGCTACAGCTCCAATTTGACCCCTAGCCTGGAAACTTCCAAATGCCACACATTTGACCTTAATAAAAGAAAAAGAAAAGAATAGTGAGAGACAAACAGCTGGAAAGATATATCATGTTATAGGACTGGAAGAAAAATGTCATCAAAATGACTATACTGCACAAAGCAATCCACAGATTCAATAAAATCCCTATTAAATTACTTTTTCCACAGAACTAGTACAAAAATATTGTACATTTATATGGAAACGCAAAAGATCCCCCAAAGCCAAAGAAATCTAGAGAAGAAAAACAAACAAACAAAAAACAAGATGGAGGCTGGAAGAATTGCTTCCTGATTTCAGGCTATACTACAAAGGTAGAGTAATCATAATAATATGGTGCTGGAGTTCACACTATGGCTCAGTGGGCTAAGGATCCAACTGCAGCAGCTTGGGTCACTGCAGAGATGTGGTTTTGATCCCCTACTGGCACACTGGTTTAAGGACCCAGTGTTGCTGCCATTGTGGCATGACTCACAGCTGCAGCTCAGACTTGACCCTTCATCCAGGAGCTTCCAAATGTCATGGATGCAGCCAAAAAAGAAAAAAAAAAGTATGATACTGGCACAAAAACAGAAATATAGATCAATGGAACAGTGTAAAGTCTAGAGATAAACCCATGCACCTATGGTCAATTAATCTAATGCAGAGGAAGCAAGAATATACAATGGAAAAAAGACTGTGGTATTTCAATAAGTGGTGCTGGGAAAACTAGACAGCTACATGTAAAGGAATGATATTAGAATATTTTCTAACACCAGACACAAAAATAAACCCCAAACTGATTAAAGACTTAAATGTAAGGCAGGGTACAATGAAATTCTTAGAAGAAAACAGAGGTAGAACAGTCTATGACATAAACTGTAGCAATAGGGTTTTGGCTTCACCTCCTAGAGTAATGAAAATAAAATAAACAATAGGGAGTTCCTGTTGCGGTACAGTGGTTAATGAATCTGACTAGGAACCGTGAGGTTGTGGGTTAGACCCCTAGCCTTGCTCAGTGGGTTAAGGATCCGGCGTTGCCGTGAGCTGGGGTGTAGGTCACAGACGCGGCTAGGATCCCACGTTGCTGTGGCTCTGGTGCAGGCCTGCGGCTACAGCTCTGATTAGACCCCTAGCCTGGAAACCTCCACATGCCATGGCAGCAGCCCAAGAAATGGCAAAAAGACAAAAAAATAAAAAATAAAAAATAAACAATAGGATCTAATTAAATTTAAAAGCTTTAGCACAGTAAAGTAAACCATAAAAAAGACAACCCACAAAATGGGTGAAAATATTTGCAAACAAAACAAGCAACAAGAGGAGTTCCCGTCATGGCACAGTGGTTAACAAATCCGACTAGGAACCATGAGGCTGAGGGTTTGATCCATGCCCTTGCTCAGTGGGTTAACGATCCGGTGTTGCCGTGAGTTGTGGTGCAGGTCACAGATGTAGCTCGGATCCCACGTTGCTCTGGCTCTGGCTCGGGCCAGCAGCTACAGCTCTAATTAGACCCCTAGCCCGGGAACCTTCATATGCCATGGGAGTGGCCCAAGAAGTGGAAAAAAGACAAAAAGAAAAAAAAAGAAATAATTTCCAAAATATATAAACATCGCATGCAGATCTATATCCAAAAAAACTACATTCCAAAATGTTCAGAAGATTCAAAAAAGCCAACAAACTAATTGAAAAATGGGGAAAAGACCTGAATATACATTTCTCCAAGGAAGATATACAGATGGCCAATGACACTGGATACTGGATACTGGATCTTTAACACCCATCTCTTACTTTATAGTTTCTTGACAGACCACTCCCACATTCAACGTTTTCTTCAAAGCCCCCATAACATCCTTATTCCTTAGACTGTAGATTAAAGGGTTTAGCACAGGAGTGAGTATTGTATAAAAGACAGATACCATCATGTCCTTCTCAGGGGTGTGGTAAAAGCTGGGAAGCATGTAAGTGTAAATGGCAGCCCCATAAAAGAGAATTACCACAGTCATATGGGAAGAACAAGTGGCAAAGGCCTTTTTCCGGCCCTCTGCTGAGTTCATCTTATGGATGGTGAGGAGGATAAAGTAGTAAGACACAGAAATGATTATCACAGGAATGAGAAGCATGAGAACACAGCACAGGTACATGAAAATCTCATAGAGGGAGGTGTCTGAGCAGGAGAGCTTCAATACAGCAGGGACCTCACAGAAGAAATGATGGATTTCCCGGGATCTGCAGAAGGGGAAGGTCATGGTGATGGGAGTAAACAAGAATCCATCCACTGAGCCCAGAAACCAGCAGCCAAATGCCAGGAGGAGACACACCCTGTGGTTCATGAGGACAGGGTAATGAAGAGGATGACAAATGGCTACATAGCGGTCATAGGCCATGGAGGCTAGAAGGAAAAACTCTGAACCTGCTAGAGTCACATAGAGGAACATCTGCATACCACATTCAGGGAGTGAGATCTTATCCACACCCATGACCTGGTCCATGAGCATCTTGGGCACAGTAACAGAAATGTACATCATGTCCATGAGAGACAACTGGCTGATGAAAAAGTACATGGGGGTGTGGAGGTGGGTATCAGAGTGTATCAGAAGAATCAGGATGATATTTCCAGACAAGGCCATTAGGAAAATGACAAAAATAACCACACAAAGGAGAGCAGGGTGTTTTGATTGACTGAAGATTCCTATCAGGACAAAATCTGTACTTTCAGTATGGTTGGTCATCCATGTGGTATCCTCCATGAGGTTTTACCTAAATCAATCACCAAGGAGAGCTTTGAAGTTAATGGATCACTCATAGGAAGCTACACACTGAAATGAATGTTTACTGAGAATGGGTGTCTGTGGGTATGTATGTCTGTGTGTCTCTGTACCAGACCAATTATGTTAACAAGAGAAAATCCCATGGTCTTGTATATATGGAGATTTTAAATTACCTATAAGTCTACAAATTAATTACCTGAAAACTAATACATCACAATGTGGTTAAAAAGAATTAGTAACTTATAGTGGGGTCACCACAGTTGGAGGTCATGAGATTATCTGATGATATAATGTCCTTCATGGAGAAAAATAGAAATTTGCATAGTTGTGGGCCTATGCAAACATAAAAGTTGAATTTTCTGTAATAATCTTTAACAGAAAATAATATGAAAGATAATAGATATGTGTATATGTACAACTGAATCACTTTGTTTTACAGCAGAAATTATTACATTGTAAATTTAATTTTGAAGCTATACTTCAATAAAATTTTAAAAATAAAAAATAGTTACATAAATAATAAGGTACTAAATTTAATTTAATTTCATTATATTTTTAAAAATTTAATTTATTTTATAAAGAAAAAGTGCTAGACTAAAGAAATTTTCTGCTTGATTTCAAGCACATACAATGTGATAACATATTATAGGCATAATTCTTCCCTATAGCAGGCAAGAAGTAAGAAGGATGCAGCAACTCTCTTTGCCATTAAATCAAAATATCTCAGATACACTATTTCAAAAACATAAGGTACAACATAATATGTGAATAAAAATAATAAAAATTTTTAAAAATTCAAAGGGTATCACACTCTTATAGAATTTTTGTTATGGAACTTGGAATTTCACTGTCTCTTGTCTAAGAATCCAACTGGGATCTTAAAAATTCTTTGGGTTCTATTGCATATATGAAAGATTTAAAAAGTACCTTAGAAATTCCCACTATGGTGCAAGGGGATCTGTGTGGTCTTGGGAGTACTGGGACACAAGTTAAGCACTTTAAACCCCTTGGCTGGCACAGTGTGTTAAGAATCTGGCCTTGCAGCAGTCCGAGGAGCTTGGATCTAATTCCTGGCCAGGAAACACCATATGCCACAGGGCGGCTAAAAAATAAATAAATAAATAAATAAATAAATAAATAAATAAATTAAAAGTAACTGAAATATAAAACAAGGAAAATCTATAAAAAACTTTTGAACCCATTTTGCTTATAAGATTTGGTGATACTGTAAGGCACTGTGGTTTTGTGAACTGAGCTGCACGATCTCTGGGAAGAGATATTGTCCTCACCAATGACTCCTTACATATTCTAGGTGCAATGTGTGAGACGCCCTGTCTCTGAGGCTGGACTGCTGCTATGAGACCAGTTTATCCTCTACCCACTATTCCTCTGTTCATGCTACATAAAAAGAAGATAAAAATAATGTTTTATCTCAGGTATGGTTAGTGTTAAATTAGGTAAAATAATGAAAGTTCTTAGAATATTACAGTTACAGATGAATAAACAAATAATGTATACTTCTAGTTTAAAGAGTTAACTACAGCAATAATTGTGCCGAATGTGTTTAAGAAATGGTTGTTACTATTTTTGACTGATAAGATATATTACATCAATTTGCCATATTCAGTATACCTTTAATTAATTTGGTAATTTCTCTACTCTTGGACACCTTACATGTGAATGCATTTTATGTATATATATATGCACACAGACATATGTATTATACAAGCACTTATAATATGTGTGTACACACATACAGTTGTCTCATATAAAAGTATACAAATTTTAAATAAATATATATAAATGCAAAGATGGATAAATATATAACATATTTCTTATTTTAATCATGTTTAATCAGAGTTTTATGTAGAAATCTATTGTTTTTCTAGTTCGTGTTTTTTAAGTTGATATTCATTTTCTTAAAGCTTCTACAATTTGCTGTAAATCTCAGGAACCAAGAAATAGGATTTAGAGGATCATTGCCATTTATCAGATGAGGCTTTGGTTGTTTTCTTCCCAAGTGTTATCTGCTTTAATATACATATTAATTAATTATTCATGGAGACTGAGGTAAAAGAGGGGAAACTGAAGGACAGTGATATTTCTGACTCTAATTAGCTGTTTCCTCCTCTACCTTGCTGCTTACAGTCAGCCTCTGATTTAGACACTGAAGATGATTCAAAGACAAATTAAACTTGATTAGATTTAAGGAAATTCAGTCAATCTATTCAGGGAAAAATATACAAATGTGATTTAAAGTATAATTTTAAAATAGCTACAAAATAAATGGAAATAGATGAAAAATATATCTGACATTTCCTAGAGAATCAGTAATATCTTCTATATTTTCTTTTACAAATAGTAAACCTTTTCAACTACTTGATTTGTGCTATGTAAAACCTTAGATTTCAAAAGCTGTTGCCAACAAGGAGGAAGACTCTTTTCCTGAAAGATTTTTAGAACTGGTTATGATGCAGGAATATTTCAGGAATAATGTCAAGGCTTCAAACACATTTTTGACTAAAACCAAAGTTTAATTATGAAATTCAACTTATTAACTGTTCTAGGTTCCAGAGTGCTAAAGCAGATAACATTGAAAAGATTTTGATTTCTTAATACAAATGTCCAAAAAATTTAGGGTGTATTGCATTCAAAAATATAACTTCTATCAAATTCTACTCTCACTAACAGATGGAATTTGGCTTTGTGCAAAGGTGAAAATCAGTTCTATAAATTTCAGAACTCATGTGTTGACCAAGTCTATATTTGTGGTTAAAATGAAGTAAGGACCAGAGAATTAACCAAGACATGAGAAGACCTTGAAGTTGTTTACTGGTTAATGGAAAAAGAGCTGGAGGGCACTTGGTGGGCACTGGACAAATCTCTGCTGCACTTTGGTAAATGAGGCATTTGATCTCACCCAAAAGAGGAGACAAATAAGGGAACATTGTCAGTATGACAACTGACAACTCTGTTCAATTTGACTCTTTTCTAATCTAATTCTTTGTTTCATGTAAAGAATATTAAATCAAGAGATTTGTTTTTATTCTTTTTGTGACCACATCTGTGGCATACAGAATTTCCCAGACTAGGGGTAAAATCAGAGCTGCAGCTGCAGGGCTACATAGCAGCCACAGCAATGTCGGATCCGAGGCCAGGGATTAAACCTGCATCCTCATGGATATTCCCTAAATTGAGAATTTCTTGGTGGTGGTGGTGGATAATATTCAACATTTATTTGAAGCTGACAACATCCGAGGAATTGTTCTAATGCTTTACTAGGTATGACCTTTCCCAAGAGCCTGTGGGCCTACCTATCCACCTTATTTTCTCCACTAAATGTTTTAAAAAGTCAGGTTCTCAGGATATGTGCTTAGACCTTCCAACTAAACTGTATGAGAATGCCTGTCTTAAGGAGTTGAACCCATGGGCTGTGACTCTGAATCCCATTTCCAGGGGTTACCATCTTTCCGCCATAGTAGACAATTTGAGTGAAAGGTCATTAGGAAAACATAAATATGATTGAAATATTTATTCATGGCATTTTTAACCCTCAGATATCATCTCTATTTAAAATTAAATTAATAACTCTCCCTCTGTAAAATTTCAGTATCAGAAAAACAAATATACCCATTACTAATATAGGGAGAATATGTATTATTTTCTCTACAAATAATTTAAAAACAAAACCCACTTCCTAGTATACTGTAGTAAATACATATTCTATAAAGAGATTCAAAATAAAAAGCACTTTGTCTTTTCTCCTTAAAAATAGATAGGTTAAAAAAAGACAATACTTTTAACAACTAATAGAGTGTGTCCGAAGCAGAAGAAAAAGTCAAGAACAATCATTACCCTTTTGCTCTTGCACTTCTGTATACTTGTTTCCTTCAACTCAACATCAGATGATGTTACTAGCCTCATCCAGCAGGGCTAATGCTGTTGTGTCCAGGTTAAGTGTACAGAGAGGAATAGAAGAGTGATATCACCCCTGGTTTGGCTATGTCCCCTAAGTGAGTGGATGAAAGTTTTCTATTGACAAACTCCTCTGAGACTATAACAAGGAACATAATTAAGAGAACTAAAGAAGTGCTTTTCTGGGGTTTTTTTTGTCCTTGCATTTTTAAAATAAACTTTTATTTTTAATCTTAACCAATTTGCATTAAAATCTTAACCAATATTATCAATGATCACACATTTCAACATCACTAATATATTTTTTGGTGTGGAAGTATATGACTTTGTTTTTAAGCAGCTTTTTCATTCTAAAAATACATTTTCATATATTGTAAATTATATTTTTTATCTTTTGAAGTTTAAGAAAAGTTTTCAAATATTATTTTTTAGTCTTTCACTGACACAGATTTTGAAACTCCTAGTTTAACTGATTTGTCAAAGACAAATAGTACTCAGTACTATGGTTCAAACTAATATTGAGATCATATCCTTCACATCATTACCTTGATCATTCTTAATTAGATTACTATTTATACACTTTCTTTTGTTCTTCATGTGTAATCTAAGTTAGTTTAATGTTACATTTATTTTTTCCAATTTTCCCCAATACTTTTATTTAAAAATTGTTCTCCAGTTTCACTGAGGTATAATTTACTTATAATATTGCGTAAGTTTAAGATGTTCAATGTGATGGTATATATTACAAAGTATTTACCACATTAAGGTCAGTTATTAACATATCCTACAATTCACATAATTACTATTTTGTTATTTTTATTGTTGTTGTTGAAAACATTAAAGTTTTATTTTCATACCACCTTTCAAGTACACTGTACAATATTTTAAACTATAATCAACATAGTGTAACATGTATGAGCTTAAAGTACATGTCGATTTGATAACATCTAGATTGCAAAATGATTAACAATGTAGCTTTACTTAACACCTCCATCATATCATATAATTATGATTATGTGACCATATTTTGAGGTGAGAATAAGATCTTCTACTCTCTTAACAACTTTCAAGTGTATAATACATAACTTACAACTATAATCACAATGCTGTGAGTTAGATCTTCAGAATTTATTTTTCCTCCAAGTGGAAATTACTTTGCTTTGAACAACTGTTCTCTATTACTCCCACTCCAAGCCCCTGCTAACTACCATTGTACTCTAGGTTCTTTACAAGTTTGGCTTTTTTAGATCCTGTGCATAGGTGATATCACACAGTATTTGTATTTCATTCTCTGACTTACAACATTTAACATAATGCCTTCAAGTTCCATCCAAATGTTGCAAACAGCAGGACTTCCTTCTTTCTCATGGCTGAATAATAAATATTCTGTCATCTATCTCTGTATTTACATCTCACATTTTTTATCCATTTATCTGTTGATCAATATATTTTCCCCCATATTTTGGCTATTGTGACTAATGCTGCAGTAAACATGGGAGTGCAGATAGCTCTTTGTTACCATGTTTTTATTTACTTGGAAACATAATGAGAAGTAGGATTGATAGATCATATGGTGGTTCTATTTTTAATTTTTTGAACAACTGCCATAGTCTTTTCCTTATTGGATTTAGAGAATTATATTCCCAACAAGAGTTCACAACATCCAACAGATGCAAGGTGATATCTGATTGCAGTTTTTATTTTCATTTCAATTATAATTGGTTATGTTGAGTGTTTTTTCATGTACCTATTGCCCATTTATATATCTTTGGAAAATGTCTATTGAGTTCTCTATTAATTTTTACATTAACTATATATACAATATATATGAGTTTATATATAAGTGTGTATACACACATATGGCATATTTACCTTTTATCTGATATAGGTTTACCAATATTTTCTCCCATTCCATAAATTCCCTTTCATTTTGTTAAGTTGTTTCCTTTACTATACAGAACATTCTAATGTTTCGAAAGTCACAATTATTTATATTGGATTTTGTTTTCTGTGCTTTTAGTATCAAACCCACAAAAAATTATTGCCATGACCAATGTCAAGAAGTTTTCCTCTGTTCAAATCCAGGAGTTTTATGGTTTAAGGTTTTTTGTTGTTGTTATTTAAGTCTTTAAGCCATAAAAATTGTTATGTTTTTATAAATGGTATAAAAAGGGGTTCTACTTAATTTCTGTGCTTTTGTATATTTTTTCAAAGAACATTAATTGAAAAAACATTACCCTTTGCTCATAGTTCATTATTGGCAATTTTGTCAAAAACTATTGCACTCTATAGGTGAAAGTTTAGTTTCTGGAATATTATTCTATTTATTTTACATATTATTCTTTTTTATGCCATAATAGCAATGTCTTTATTATTACTACTTTGTCATACAATTTGAAATTAGGAAGGAAGTCTATTGCCTCTAACCTTGTTCTCCTTGCTCAAGATTGCTTAGCTATCTGGGATGTTTAAGTTTCTGAATTTTAAGGTATTTAAAAATGTCTTTAAAAATGCCATTGGTTTTTTTCATAAGAATTGCTTTGGATTGCAGATCACTTAGGGTGCCAGAAATATTCCATCAATATCAATTCTTTTCATTCATAGCATGAGATATTTTTTCTGTTTAGTGTTCCCTTCCATGACTTTTATCGATATTTTACAGTCTTCATTGTATAACTCTTTCACCTGTTTGGTAAAATTTATGCCTAAGTATTTTATTCTTTGTATTGCTATTTTAAAACCTTATTTACTTTATTTTTTATTTAGTTTTTAGTTTTTTGGTAGAGTATAGAAAAATAATTTTTATATGAAGATTATATATAACAAAACAATCTGTATGTTATTTTTAAATTTTATTTTATTGGCGTGTAGTCCACTTATAATGTTGTATTAGTTTCAGTTGCAAAGCAAAATAAACTAGTCACAAATATAAATATACTCATTCTTTTTTTTCCAGTATAGGTTATTACAAACTATTGAGTATATTATCCTGTGCTATACAGTAGGTTCTCTTTAATCATGTTTTATACAGTAGTGTGTGTATGTTATTCCCACCCTCCCAGTTCTTCCCTTCCCCCAATAGTTTCACCTATGATAACCAAAAAATTAGTTTTAAAATCTGTAAGTTAGTTTTTGTTTTATAAATAAGTTCTTTTGTATAATTTTATTAGATTCCACATACAAGTGATATCATATATTTATCTTCGTCTGACTTCACTTAGTATGATAATCCTGAGTTCATCCATGTTACTGCAAGGGGCATTATTTATTCTTTTTATGGTTGAATAGTATTCCGTTGTCTATATGTATCATTTCTTCTTTATCCACTTCTCTGTTTTGGCTATTATAACTAGTGCTTCAATGAATATTGAGGTGCATATATATATATATATATATTTTTTTTTTTTAATTTCTCAGGATATATACCCAGGAGTGGGACAACTGGATCATGTGGTAGTTTTATATTTAGTATTTTAAGGAACTGCCATACTGTCCTGCATGATGGTTGTACCAAATTACATTCCCACCAGTTGTGTAGGTTTCCCTTTTCTCCACACCTGCTTCATCATTTATTATTTGTAGCATTTTAATGATGGCCTTTATGACTGGTATGAGGTGATATTTCTTTGAGGCTTTTATTTCCATTTCTCCAATAATTAGTAATATTAAACATCTTTCATGTCCTTTTTGGCCATCTGTCTGTATTTGGAGAAATGTATATTTAAATCTGACGGTTTTTTGATTGGGATTTTGTTTATTTGAAATAAAGTTGTATGAGATATTTGTATACTTTGGAGATTAATCCCTTGTCAAGTGCTTAATTTTCAAAGATTTTCTCCCACCTGATGGGTTGTTTTTTCATTTATGTTTGTTTGTTTGTTTTGTTTTGCTTTGCTTTGCTTTCATTTTCTGTGTAAAATCTTTTAAATTTAATTAAGTCTTATTGATTTACTTTTGTTTTTATTATTTAGGAGCTGGATCAAACAGGATATTGCTATGATTTATGTCAAAGAGCATTCTGCCTGTGCTTTCCTCTAGGAGTTTTACAGTATCTGGCCTTACCTTTAGTTCTTTAATCCATTTTGAGTTTATTTTTGTGTATGATTTTAGAGAATGTTCTAATTTCATTATTTTATATGTAATTGTCCAGTTTTCCCAGCACCACTTATTGAAGAGACTGTCTTTTCTTTACCGTATGTTTTGCTTTTCATAGATTAGATGACCACAGGTCCTTGGGTTTATTTCTGGGCTTTATATCCCACTTCACTGATCTATATGTCTGTTTTTTTTGTGTGTGCAAATACTATACTGTTTTGATCACTGTAGCTTTGCAGTATAGTGTGAAGTCAGGGAGCCTAATTCTTCCATTTTAGGTTTTAATTTTCAATATTGCTTTGGCTATTTGGGGCCTTTTGTGCTTCCATACAAATTTAAAATATTTTACTCTAGTTCAATGAAGAATGCCATTGGTAACTTGATAGGGATTGCATTGAATTTGTAGATTTCTTTGGTAGTATAATCATTTTGACAATATGAATTCTTCCAATCTAAGAGTATGGTACATCTTTACTTCTGATTGTGTCATCTTTGACTTCATTCATCAATATCTTATAATTTTCAGAGTACAAGTCTATTTTTTCATGGCCACATCTGCAGCATATGGAAGTTTCTAGGTTAGTGGTCAAATTGGAGCTTCAGCTGCCAGGCTACACCACAGCCACAGCAATGCCATATCCATGCAGCATCTGTGACCTATGCCACAGATTGTGGCAATGCCATATCTTTAACCTACTGAGTGAAGCCTGGGATCAAACACACATCTTCATAGATACTAGTCAGGTTCTTAACCCACTGAGCCACAATGGCTCAAAGGCAAGTCTTTTTTCTCAGCTCCACACACCAATGGACAGGGACTTGTCTCTCCCACAAGGAAACATGTACAAACCCTTGGATCAGCTTCACCTGTCTGGTATCAGACACCAAAAGCAAGTGAACTACAGCATTACAGCCAGTTTAAAGGAGACTAAACATTTAGTTAGTCAATTTAAAGGAGACCATAAACATTCAGTTAGACAAAAAAAATGTTTCAAAAGTATAAACATATAAAAATGCACAAAAAGAACTAAATGGAGAGGAGATAGGCAATATGCCTGTAAAAGAATTCAGAGGAATGATAGTATGATCCAAGACCTCAGATAATGAATGGAGACACAGATCAAGAAGCTGCATGAAAGGTTAACAGAATTAGAATATTTAAAGAACAAACAAATGAAGTTGAAGAATACATTATCTGAAATGAAAAAAATACACTAAACAGAATCAATAGTAAGATAATGGAGGCAGAAGAATGACTAAGTGTGGTAGAAGACAGAGTGGTGGAAATCTCTGCCACAGAAAAGAGTAAAAAGAGTAAAAAGAATTGAATACAGTATAAGAGACCCCTGGGACAACATTGAATACACCAACAACCAAAAGGAGAAGGGAGAGAGAGAAACATCCAGATAAAACAATTGAAGTGCTTATAGCCAAAAAAAAAAAAAATCCCTAATATGGGAAAGGAAACATTTATTCAATTTGACAAAGCACAGAGAATCCCATACAGGATAAACCCAATGAGAAGCACAGAAAGATACATACTAATCAAACTGATAAAAATTAAGGACAAATATTAAAAGCCACAAAGAAAGAGCAGAAATGACATACAAAGGAATCCCCATAATGATAACAGCTGATTAGTCAGTGGAAACTCTTCAAGCTAGGAGGGATTGGCAAGATATATTTAAGATGATGAATGGGAAGAACTGAAACAAAGAACACTCTACCAGCAAGGCTATCATTCAGATTTGATGGAGAGATCAAAAGCTTTTCATATAAGCAAAAGCTAAGAGAATTCAGCACCTCCAAACCAGCTCTACAATAACTACTAAAGGAACTTCTCTAGGCAGAAAAGAAAAGGTCATAATTAGAAACAAGAAAATTACAAATGGGAAACCTCACTGGTAAAGCTAAACATAATATAAAAGTAGGAAATCATCTATTGATAAATATGAAATAAAAAATATCACAAGTGTGAGAAGAGGAGAAACACAAATGCAAAACATTGAAATGCATTTGAAATTAAGGGATCAGCAACCCCAAATACTTTTGTACATCTGTAGATTTATCTATCAAAATATAATGATAGCTGCAAACCAAAAATCTTCAATAGACTCACTCATAAAAAAGAAAAAAAAAAGTACAATACTAAAGATAATTCATCAAATCACAAGATAACAAATGAAAAATGGGAAAAAAGACCTAAACTAACAATTAAGAAAATGGCAATATGTATATACATATCCATAATTACATTGAATGCAAATGGATTAAATGCTCCAACCAAAAACATAGACTGGCTGAATGGATATCAAAAAAAGGCCCATATATCTGCCCTCTACAAGAAATCTGTTTGAGATCTAGAGACACATACAGACTAAAAGTGAGGAAATTGAAAAAGGTATTCTACGTAAATGGAAATCAAAAGAAAGCTGAAGTGGCAATGCTCATAACAGACTAAAGAAACTTTAAAATAAAGTTGATTGGAAGAGATAAAGTAGGACCTCATATAATGATCAAGGGATCAATTGAATAAGAAGATAAAACATTTGTAAGTATATATGCACCCAACATGGTAGCACAACAGTATATAAGCCAATCATTAGCAGCAATAAAAGGAGAAGTGGATAGTAACCAAATAAGAGTGGGAAACACTAACACCCCACTTACATCAGAATCCATACAGAAAAACAGTAAGGAAATGAAAGCCTTAAATTACACATTAGACCCAATAGACTTAATTGATATTTATAGCACATTCCATCTGAAAGAGACAAAAGACCTGTATTCTGAAAACTACAAGATGGAGAAGAATATATATATATTTATATTATATTGCATATTGCTAGTGTTTAGGAAAACATTTTACCTTTGCTTGGTAACATTCTATGATTCCTTGTTAGTCTCAGGACTTTTTAATTGATTGTTTCAGATTTTCTATATAGAATATTATGCCTTCTATGAATATGACGATTTATACCTTTTTTTCCCATATAGATATGTATATATTATAAAATGTTGTTTCTTATTGCAATGGCTAGTTTTTCCAGTAAGATGTTGAACAGAAGTAGTTAGGGAGGATATCTTTGCCTTGGTCCTGCCCTTATAAGACAAGAATCTAGTTTCTTACAATTAATTGCTCTGTTAAATAGATATAGATAGATGGTAGATAATTTGTAGATGTTCCTTATCACTATTTGTAAGAGATGTTGGACAACAATTATCCCCCCATGACCAAAAGTATTAGATATAATGTATAATTTGATAAAAGATATTTCTTGATAGCACAGTTATTATAAATTATTAGTCTCTACGAAATTATTTTGAATACATCATTTAAAAAGGTAATCATTGTTACAAAACATTTTGAATAATATTTTTCTTGTTTGAGATGAAGTCTTTAAAAAGTCAGAAGAATTTGTTCTATACTAAATTTTTGTACTATTTTGTTTACCATTTCTAGGGTGTTATAAACCTCACGTATTTTAAATCATTGTTGGGCTATACCCCTCAGGCCTATGAAATCTCTACCTGCCCATCTCCAAGAAAGAAGAAAGAATTTGGCATCAGCAATAGAGACATCAGTGATTTAATGGCTGAGGGAACTTATATGCCTGAAAGGTGGGCCGGACATGGTGACAGTCTTCACTCCCAGGGGTAATGGAAAACTACCAGTTATAGGGGGAATTATAGTTTGTTTATTTATTATCATAGAAACCAACAGAGAGGCACACCACTAATAGCTTCTTTGATAAAACAATTGCTAGTTGGGGTCTGGGGCATGTATGTTGGAAGGTCAGTCATGTGAGTAGGGTATAGGGGGAGGCAGAACTATTTGAGCAGGGGATGTGCAGAGAAAAATAGAACAGCCATCTTGGGTGGACTGACCATAAAAATCATATAGTCCAGAAAATTGAGGGGTGATGTATAATACTTCTCAATTATTTTTAAAAACTAATGAGTGCACTTTTTTTTATTCATCTTGACTGCAAAATATATATATATATATATATATATATATATATATATATATATATAGGAAACTGGTTTTTCAACATCTTTTAAGTACTGCAATATTTTTATTTTACATTATAATAAGTGTTCTCAAAAGGAAAATGGTATCTGTATTTTGAAACAATTTGATCCTTCACAAAGATTGCACCAGCTGTTTAAAAAATGGTAAACACACAATCATGTCTATAATTTTATGGAACACTTTCAACAAGGCCCCAATTATCTAAAAATAAATTCTCTCCAATCCCTTCTGGTTTGAAAGCATGTTTAAATAAATACCTGTTTGTTCACCATCCTCGCTCAGCTGGACTACTTGCCT
This sequence comes from Phacochoerus africanus, assembly GCF_016906955.1. NCBI lineage: Eukaryota > Metazoa > Chordata > Mammalia > Artiodactyla > Suidae > Phacochoerus > Phacochoerus africanus. The sequence goes on from NC_062547.1 coordinate 51,637,611, forward strand.
GTAGAATTTCACATTTCCAATCACTGACCACAGATTTAACATTTCTAAATACAAATCTTATTTTTTCATAACTGTTTGTAAACTCTAAGTCAAGTAAAGGCAAGAACTGAGTCTCTAAAGTGAAGGAGCTACCACTGTTTAATCAACCATATGACTTTACCCATGCTATGCTTCTGTTATGAGGCTTCTTGTCCCTGAGCAATTTCTCCTGACCCAGACCCCTGTGCTTATCTAAGGGTAACATATAGTCAGCATTCAAAAGTGTACAGGATTTTCTCTCAGGAACCCCTGGCTTGACTGAACTCACATAGTATTGGTAGAACTGTTGTGACCTTATGTGATGTACCCTTATCACATGAGCATCAGAGCAAAGAATATACTTTTAAAACATCTAGTTGAATATGCAATGGCAACTACTAGTTCAAGTTCTCTGGGGAAAAAAACTATATACTTTCCATATTTTAATATCCTGGCTATTATTTTGATTATAACATAGCATTAGAAATATGAATAAATAAAATCTGAAATTCTATATCCTGCCTCTCTTTGTCTAATAAATTACATACCTTAAATCAGAGCAGACAGTACCTGGTGCAGGGAAACTTTTCTAAATATTCTTTCTACCCTTGGTTAATATTTTTCTCACAGTCACTTACATAATTATGGACCCTAAATCTACCATGTGGTGGGGTATGAACCTCTACTAGCTACCTTCAGGGTTGGGTCTGTGGAATAATATAGCCTCCGATAAATATGGGCAGATTACTGGATTGTCTTAGTCATAAATAGCCACATTACAACTAGCATGTTTTCTATGAGATATTTTGTAACTTACACAGCCGCAAAAAAAAAGTACAAAACAAAACAAAACAAAAAAAAGTGGAAGGTGAATGATAGGTTTACCTTTATTTGGAGCTAATTTGTAAAAAAAAAAAAAAATAGCATGAATAAGAAGGTCCAAAAACACTCATATACTCTTTATCTATTATTAAAATGGTACCTATTTGTTTCATAATTTTGCTGTCAACCTCTCTCTCATTTTAGAGACAATTTCATATTGTTTAATGGATTTTATCTCTAAATAATTTCATAATATGTTCCCTAAGAGTATAAACATTCTTCTACAGAATAAGAGTATAGTTATCATTGTAAAAGTGCCATCAGTAAAATATAAGAATAAAACACATTTTGAATAAAGAAAGTATGACTCGAAACCAGTTTTGTAGTGCACAGAAGCAATTACTAAAAAAATATGTAGAAATGCAATGAAATATCCTGGTACAAAAGTCTAAGAAATAGCATTGACATAAGATTATAAAATTCTAATAGTTAGAGAGGAAAATAACATTAGTATAATATTTTTCTACTTTATAGTTTCTTGATGGACAGGTCCCACATTCAACATTTTCTTCAAAGCCCCCATGACATCCTTATTCCTGAAACTATAGATTAAAGGGTTTAGCACTGGAGTGAGTATGGTATAAAAGACAGACACCACCATGTCTTTCTCAGGGGTGTGGTAGGAGTTGGGAAGCATGTAGGTGTAAACAGCAGCACCATAAAACAGGATGACCACAGTCATATGGGAAGAACAAGTGGCAAAAGCCTTCTTCCTGACCTCTGCTGAGTTCATTCTGTGGATGGTAAGCAGAATGAAAAAATAAGAGCTTGAAATGACTGTCACAGGGATGAGGAGCATGAGGACACAACACAGGTACATGAGTGTCTCATAGAGGGAGGTGTCTGAACAGGAAAGCTTCATTACAGCAGGGACCTCACAGAAGAAATGATGGATCTCCCGGGATCTGCAGAAGGGGAAGGTCATGGTGATAGGTGTGAGCATAAAGCCATCCACTGAGCCCAGAAACCAGCAGCCAGATGCCAGTAGGAGACACACCCTGTGGTTCATAAGAACAGAGTAATGGAGAGGATGGCAAATGGCTACATAGCGGTCATAGGCCATGGCAGCTAGAAAGAAAAACTCTGACCCTGCTAGAGTCACATAAAGGAACATCTGCACAGCACACTCAGGGGCTGAGATCTTATTCACACCCATGGCCTGGTCTATGAGCATCTTGGGCACAGTGACGGAAATATACATCACATCCATGAGAGACAACTGGCTGATGAAAAAGTACATGGGGGTGTGGAGGTGGGTATCAGAGTGTATCAGAAAAATCAAGACAGTGTTCCCAATCAAAGCCATCAGGAGAACTATAAAAATCACCACACACAGTAGAGTTGGATGTTTTGATTGACTGAAGATTCCCACCAGGATGAAACCAGATTGTCCAGAGTGATTTGTCTCCCAGTTAACATTTTCCATTAGAAACATTCTCCTAGACCACCAAGGAGAGCACTGGGATTAATGATCAGTGATGGGACTTTTCCACCTGAAATTAATGAATAAATATTTACTGAGAGTATATTTATGAATGTTTGTGTGTCTTGAGTACACCAATATGATTGTGATAACCAGACGCAGTTACAGGGGCATGTAGAAATCAGGATTATTAGTTATTTATGCTTTGAGCTTATCAGAGAATGAAGAATTTACAACTGTAGGTCAAAAGTTTTGGTAACTTACACTGAAATTGCCACAGTCCAGGGCATGAGGTTTCCTTATGAAATGTCATTCATCACTATCATAATTTACTTTTTAATGTTTGTCATTCATGAAAACATATAGAAAATTTGTATAGATAATGACAAACATTAAGAAGTAAATTATTAAAACTAGAAATAAAATTACATTTCTAGGGTTTTTGTTATACAAGTTTGAAGGTAATTTTCCATTCTACTTTGATAATCTAACTGGAAACTTTCAAAAATCCTGGATGTGTGTTCCATGTAAGAGGGATTTTAAAAGTAACTGAAAGATATTTTGGGGAAATCTGTACCAAATATTTGAACCTTCTTTCCGGTAAGATAAGGCTACTCAATGAGGTTTCATTATTGCGTGAAGCAAGCCACACACTCCCAGTAGAGAGTCAGGGTCCTGATATGTATCTGATCTGTTAGAGAACAGAAGGACTTGGGGTGAGGAGTTCAGAATCTCAGCTGACCACAGTCATGGACCAGCATTTTCCTCTGTCTACTACACCATTATTCACCTTACATAAAAATTTTATTTTTTGACATCAAGTGGTGAGGATTAAATATGGATAAATAATTAAAGTGATTAGAACATTACCAGCTACAGAAAGATAGGTATATGGACTATTCATTTTAAGAATTAATATATACAGAATTTTGGTGTAGAATCTATGTAAGAGATGTCTGTTACTATTATTTTATTATGATTAATTACTTCAAATTTCCAAGTTCAGTATCGATTCGTACATTTAAGTATTTGAACTTGATAATGTTTATAGTCTCAAATTGCATATACATATTTATATACTTATATTAAATAAATATGTAATTTATATATAAATATGTACATATTAACATAAACATATTTTATTTTAATCCTAGCTGGGAGCTCTATGGAAAAATTTCATCTTTGTTATGTCTAATACATGCTTCTCCATGTTAAAATTTGTTCCCTTATAACTCTAAATTTCAGAAACTTGGATTTAGATAGTCACTACAGTTTAGCAGATAAGGCTTTAGTAATTTTACCAGACATCATCTGTTTTAATCCAGATAGCAGTTAATTTTTAATAAAAACTGAGATGCAGAGAGGAAAACTGAGTAATACCATGATGTTGACTCCTATAAACTGTTAAACCATTTAATACAGGATGCCTTTGTGTTAGAACATAATGATAAATCAAAGTCAAGTAAAACTTGCTTATGCTCAATAGTCATCTATTCTGGGACAAATATTACATAAATGTGACCTAAAATTAAATTTTAAAATAGCTACAAAATAAGTTTTTAAAGAATAATAGATATAAAATATATCTGTCCTTTTTGAAGAAAATTAGATATAGCTTCTTCCACATTTTTCCTTATGGAGAATAAACCGTTGTAACTTTTCAATTTCTAACAAATTAAATGTTAAATTTCAAAATCATATACCATCAGGAAGTAAATACTAGTTCTTCTTCTAGGTAGTCTCTAGAAGTAATTATGATACAGATGTATTTCAGGACATTCAGAATTTCCAAGTTTCAAATACTTTTTTTGGCTTTTTTATGGGGAGGGTGGCACCTGTGGCATATAGAATTTCCCAGACTAGGGATAGAATTAGAACTGTAGCTGATGGCCTACTCCAGAGCCACAGCAATGCCAGATCCAAGCCATGTCTATGACCTATATCACAGCTCATGGCAATGCTTGACCCTTAACCTACTGAGTGAGGCCAGGGATCATACCTATGTCCTTATGGATACTAGTGGGGTTCATACCACTGAGCCACAATGGGAACTCCAAGTTTCAATATATTTTACATTCTTGTAGTAATTCTGAAACTATGATATTCAACTTATTCTGCTTATGCCCCATGTTCTAGGGTTCTGAAAAAATAAACAATACTGAAAATTATTTTTACACCTTAATGTATATATCCCCAACATGTCTGGAATGCAATACAAAAAAGATAATTTTTATATCAAACACTGCCTTCACTGGCAGATGGAAACAGCTATGTACAATAGTCTGATAAACCTCAAAACACACCTACCAACTTAATCTGTATTTATGTTCAAAGTAAATTAAAGATCAGTGCAGTTATCAGCACACTGAAGACCTTGAAGCCATTTTCTGAGTAAATGGAGGGATAGCAAAAGGGTTCTTGGGAAGCAATGAGAAAACTGCTCATGCACTTTGATAAATGGGGGTGACTATACACTGAAAAACATCCCTGGGGCACCTGACAGACAAGGGAAGGTACCACTCAAGGAAAATGGCCTCCCTGTTTCTTCTTACTCTTTTCTGTATCCAATTTCTTGAGGTTAGTGTGAACAGCTTAGTGCTTATTTAACTTGGGGAATCATTGATAGTGGTGGTAGAATAATACTGAAACTTTATTTGAAGTGTACCAGTAAATGTTTAATGATATGCCATTTAATCTTTTCTAAGAATCTATGAGGTATTTACTTTATCTTTTAACAGATTTTTAAAAAATTAAGTTCCAGTGGTAAGTGTCTAACATAAACTGACTTGAGGTAGAATTTTGTCTCTGCCAGAGTTCAGTTTGTAACTCTCCCTCAGATCTATAGGGTACATTGTCCTCCCTTACAAGGTTACTCATTGATATTTTTAAGAGAAAAAAATATGATTAAGACATTTATCTCAGTGTTCTAAATGCCAGAAATAATGCCCCTAAAATTAAATATTAAAACTTTTCACTCTTCTGCAAATTTTAGTCTCAGGAAAATGAAATATATAATGCAATAATACAGAAATCATATATATTATTTATTCCATCAGTAATTGGACATAGAAAAACCACTTCTAGATGTTTTAGAGTAAATATTTAGTTTCAAAAGGAAAAGTGTATTTGCTTTTCTCACTAAAAATAAATGATAAGCAGAATATCTGTGGACATAATGTGAAGAATGGTTATAAAAAAAGCAGTCAAGAACAATAATTACCCTTTTGATCTTTTACTTCTATCTGTCTGGTTGAACACACCATCAGAAGAAGATGTGAGCATCACCTAGATGGGCAAGTGGAATGTGACCAGGTTAAGTGTATGAAGAGAAGCAGAAAAGTGACATCATCCCTGTTTATGATGCCCATTAAATGAGTGGAAAAAGTTTCCTTTGATAAATCTCCTTGGGACTTTGAAGAAACATGCAGTTAACAGAGCTAAAAAAGCTAATCAATATTTCACTTGAACTATTCTGGTTTTCTTCTCATGCTTTGTAAAAATCTCCATTTATCATTAAATGCAAAATCTATCAAAATATTAAAAATATTTAAAATATTCTCAAATCTCAGATTCTTAATTCTTATATGTAAAATGTGAGTTAGATTGTATGTAGCCTTTTCATTAAACAAAATATATTTTCATATATATGATATATAGAGACTCACTATTCAAGAAACTTTGATAATTATTGTTTTCCTTTATCTTTATGTCTTTTAAAGACCTATCATCTTAAACTCTTAGATAAATTAAAGTATCAATGATAAAGTCAAGAAAAAATGTGGAAGAGATTAAAATTGAAGTTGTTCTATATGGGAATAAAGAATGGATATATCTACTTGTATGACTTATTCACTTTGCTGTACACCTGAAACTAATACAACATTGTAAATCAATTATATTACACTTAAATTAAATTTTAAAAATTTAGCATGTCTACTTCAGGTCTTTGCCTCTGTCACTTTTGGGTTTATTTTTATTGAAGAATATTTCATTTGTGTTATATGTTAGTTTCAAATATGCTACATAATTATTCACTATTTTTACATATTCTATTTTTTTTGTCTTTTTTTGTTGTTGTTATTGTTGTTGTTGTTGTTGTTGTTGTTGTTGTTGCTATTTCTTGGGCTGCTCCCGCGGCATACGGAGGTTCCCAGGCTAGGGGTTGAATCAGAGCTGTAGCCACCGGCCTATGCCAGAGCCACAGCAATGTGGGATCCGAGCCACGTCTGCAACCTACACCACAGCTCACGGCAACGCCGGATCGTTAACCCCCTGAGCAAGGCCAGGGGACCGAACCCGCAACCTCATGGTTCCTAGTCGGATTCGTTAACCACTGCACCACGACGGGAACTCCCTATTTATTTTTTTAATTAATTTTTTCCACTGTCACAGCATGGAGACCAAGTTACACATACATGTATATATAACTTTTCCTCCCATTGTTGTGTTGTGATGTAAGTATTTAGACATAGTCCTCAGTGCCACACAGCAGGATCTCATTGTAAATTCATTCCATGTGCAATAGTTTGCAACCATTAACCCCAAGCTGACCATCCCTCCCATACCCTCCCTCTCCACTCCAAGCAACCACAAGTCTTTTCTCAAAATCCATGATTTTCTTTTCTGTGGAAAGGTTCATTTGTGCTGTATATTAAATACCAGATATGAGTGATATCATATGGCATCTCTGTTTCTCTTTCTGACTTATTTCACTCAGGATGGGAGTCTCTACTTCCAATCATCTTGCTGCAAATGGCATTATGTCATTCTTTTTATGGCTGAGCAGTATGCCATTGTGTATATATACAACTTCTTCCTAATCCAACCATCTGTCCAAAGACATTTGGGTTGCTTCCATGTCTTGGCTGTTGTGAATAGAGCTGCAATGAACATGTAGTGCATGTGTCTTTTTTAAGGAAAGTTTTTTCTGGATAGATGCCCAAGCTTGGGATTGCTGGGTTATATGGTAGTTCTATGTATTGATTTCTAAGGTGTCTCCATACTGTTCTCCATAGTGGCTTTAACAGTTTACATTCCCACCAACAGTGAAGGAGGGTTCCCTTTTCTCCACACCCCATCCAGCATTTGTTATTTGTGGACTCATTAATGATGGCCATTCTGACTGGTTTGATATGGTAACTCTTGGTAGTTTTTTTTTTTTTTTTGCATTTCTCTAACAATCAGGGATGTTGAACATTTTTTTCTTGTGCTTGTTGACCATCTGTACATCTTCCTTGGAGCATTGTCTATTCAGATTTTTTCCCATTTTTCCATTGGGTGGTTGGCTTTTTTGCTGTTGAGGTGTATAAGTTGCTTGTATATTCTAGAGATTAAGCCCTTGTCCATTGTATCATTGGAAACTATCTTCTCCCATTCTGTAAATTGTCTTTTAGGTTTATTTTTGGTTTCCCTTGCTGTGCAAAAGCTTGTCAGTTTGATTAGGTCCCATTGGTTTATTTTTGCTCTTGTTTCTGTTGCTTTGGAAGACTGAACTGAGATAATATTCATAAGGTTGATGTCAGAGAATGTTTTCCCTATGTTCTCTTCCAGGGGTTTGATGGTGTCCTGTCTAACACTTAAGTATTTCAGCCATTTTGAGTTTATTTTTGTGCATGGTGTGAGGGTGGGTTCTAGTTTCATTGATCTGCATGCAGCTGTTCAGGTTTCCCTGTAGTACTTGCTGAAAAGACTGTCTTTTTCCCATTTTTTAGAATACAAATCAAATCCTATCAGAATGGCCAGTGACAAAAAGATACCTAATAAGTTCTGCCAAGATGTGGAGAAAAAGAAACTCTAGTTCAGTGATTGTAAGAACATAAACCAGTAAAGCCACTATGGAATACAGTATGGATAATCCTCAAAAAACTAAAAATAGAATTACTATTTGATCCAGCAATTCTACTCCTGGGTTTATATATAAAGAAAATGAAAACAGTCATTTGAAAAGATATATGCACCCTAATGTTCATAGAAGTATTATAGTAACCAAGATATGGAAGAAAAAGAAGTCTCCATCAACAGGTGAATAGAAAAATAAGATTTGGTATATGTATATACTAGAATATTGTTCTATTTTTGTGACTGAGTACAAAAATGAATGAAAATTTTCCATTTGTGAAAAAATGGGTGGACTAGGGAATTTTATGCTTAGTGAAGTAAATCAGATAGGTAGAGACAGATATTGTATTTTTTGACTTAGCTGCAAAATCTAAAAAATAAAACAAATAAAAGAATATAACAATAAAAAAAACCATAAATACAGAGCCCAAATTAGCAGCTACCAATGGGGACAAGAGTAGGGGACAAGATATGGGAAGAGGATTAAGAGCTACAAACTACTTTGTATAAAATAAATAATATACAAAGACACAATGTATAACATAGGGAGTATAACAAATATTTTATAATAACTTTAAATAGAGTATAATACATTAAAATATTGATTTTATATATTGTACACTTGAGGATAATGTGACTTTGTAAATCTACTAAACTTCAAAAAAAAAAAAACCTGTTTATGGGGGAGTCTTTTTTAGATTCATGTTTATTTTTTATTCAAAGATATGATAGAAAACCCCAGGGAAAATGTTACCTTTTAGTTTACACTATTTTATCCTTATTGTTTCACAGTTTCTTGAGAATGGAATAGAATGATAATTATATGATAAGATAGAGGTGTTAGTCATCACTATGTTGGTAATGATCTTGCAATATATGTGTATCAAGTCAATATTTTTACACCATAAATCAACACAATGTTATATGTCAATTAAATCTCAAATTTTAAAATCTTGAAAGAAGCAGAAGCAAACTATAAATTTTAACTTTTAGAGAAAAAAAGACAAGAAATATATCTGACTGTTCTTCAGAAACCATTCAAAGCAACAAGTGCATTGAGTGAAATACTGAAAATATTGAAAGAAATGCTTACCAACCTCAAATTCTGTACTTTAAAAAATTATCCTTCAGGAGTTTCCATTTGTGGCTCAGTGGGTTAAGAACCTGACATAGTGCCTATAAGGATGTGAGTTAAATCCCTGTCCTAGATCAATGGGTCCAGGATCTGGTATTGCCCCAAGCTGTGGTGTAGGTCACAGATGCAGCTCGGATCCAGCATTGCATGGCTGTGGTATAGGCCCATAGCTGCAGCTCCAATTTGACCCCTAACCCAGGAATTTCCATAATACCATAGATGCAATTGTAAATAATAAAATAAATAAATTAAATAAAATTGTCTTTCAGAAGTGAAGGAGAAATAGATTTTTCTCAAACAAAAAAAAAGAGAGAGAGAGAGAGAATTTGTTGTCACTATAACTGCCTTGATGGAAATGTCAAAATAAGTTATTTAGGAAAAAATAAAATGTCAAAAACTTGAATCTACACAGAGAAAGGGCACCAAAGAAAGTGTAAGAGAAGGCATAATTTTACTTGTCTTAGTATTAATTACTTCAACTCTAAGCAGTATGTTCAAGTTATGATAGAAACAATATATCAAATAATGCTAAATTTGAAGGTGAAATAACACTTTATTTTTATTTTTTTTTGTAGTAATTGCTTCAATGGCTAACATTTTGTTTTAAATAGTAATAGCAATAGTATACAGGATTATGTATGAATATGTATATATGCTCTGTGTGTTGTGTGTACTTCTGCAGAAACCTGTAATAAGATTAGTGTCACAAGCTCTTTATGAATGAGAGTAATGATAAAAGATGACATAGCACTTTCTCATTTAAGATTGGCATATATAAATATTTCCTACTGCCACAATTCAGGTAAATCAAAACCCTAAGTACTGAAGAAGTGAAAATCAGCCTGACCACTCAGGAAGTTAACAGATAAGCTAAAGCCAACTAAAGAGTTCACAGGAAACATTGTTTCTCTCCAAAGACACTCAGGGGCTGTAAAATTTCATACCAACTTTCTTATTTCTTACTAACCAGTAACAGATCTCTAAATTTTTGTATATCAGGCATTTTTGCTGTTGGGATTTGGTCACTTAGAGAAGTAGCTTTCGTTTTCAACTCAGTGGTGTCTAAATACAACCACTTCTATTTTAATTTTTTGTTTATAAGGAAATGAGTTTCTGGTCAACTTTGTAATGTAGACCTCATGTTGACCCCTTTATAGCCTTTATTAGATTTTAGAATATCACAACATAGCTTCATTTAAGTTTCACCTTCATCCTTCTCCAAATTTCCACAATAATTCTAAATTTTTCTATCTTGGTGAAATGCTACATGGTTCCTCTGTGTATGGTCTTTTTCATTGAAATGTTTTTTTTTTACTGCAATTTCATTAAATTGCAAATGTGTCTATGCTAACTTGAGGTAAATTGGGATAGGACAATATATTTGAAAAGATCCAATATTGACAAAAAAAATTATTGGATAACAAATTTGAAACAAATAAAATATTAAAGAGAAGGCAGAGCAAGGCCATATCGAAAATATGAATAATTTAAAATAAGCCATATTAGAAAATCCTAAATTTTCTAAATATAATATAAAAAAGATGAAAGCAAATAATGTTTTGAGAGCTTTTTGAATGATGGCTACTGCAAAGGAGTATTAAGAAAACAAATATTTTAAAAAGTAAAGCAATCAAAAGCTGGGCAAATAGTATATAGAATGAATGTGTAGAAGAAATGAACAGAATGTTATAAATTGATAGATAAATAAATAGAAAGATAGATTGATCAATAGATACATGTTAATTAGAAATCTATTATAATGCAAATTAATGTTACTTTTCTTGCCATTAAAAGGGAAAATCATCTTAAAAATACTTTGAGTATATGAAATATTTGAATGTATATAAAAAATATACTTCATCCACTACTCTTTGGAATGAAAAATCAGTATATCAATTATGAATAATAAATAGATCATCTTATAAACTTGAAAATAGTGCATGCTAATCAGTTTTACTTATTTGTGCATAGGTGGCTAAGAAAAGTATTTATTTAAAAATCTGTAACTCCAAAAAATGCTGGATATGTTGTAATGTTCATCATAAAATATACATAACATGGATAGATCTCAAATACATAATTCTAAATGAAAGATCAAACTGCAGAATTGCATATACATTTCCCTTGTGTAAGTATAAAGAAATTTCTCCAGTTAGAGTTTGTCTTGTGTAAACCTCTTGCTTTGGGGAAATATTATGTTACTTTTTTTAAATTTTATAAAGTAATATTGAAAAAATGTGAATTTTTTTGTATACAGAAAGTAAAAGTATTTACCTTATTTAAATAGCAGGAAGCCTATTGCTGTTAACTGAAGTGGCCTCGTGTTTGTCTGAAGGAACAGTATGTGTTTTTGTTGTGGTTTTTCTTGTCATTATGTATGAAGATAGTCTCTTCAGCATTTTAGAGAAGGCAGCTTTCATGTCCTTGTTCTTCAGGCTGTAAATGATGGGATTAAGTGTTGGTGGCACCACAGTGTAGAAAACAGACACCATCAGATCACAAACAGAAGGAGACTCTGACACTGGTTTTAGATAGGCAATGGACCCTGTGTTGAGGAAAACAGTAACAACCACAAGATGAGGAATGCATGTTGAGAAGGCTTTTGACCTGCTTTTCACTGATGGGATCCTCATAACTGTAGAGAAGATTTGCTTATAAGAAACCAGAATTGAAATAAAACATATGATACCCAATGATGTTGTGACAATTATGGCTCCAATCTCAGCAAGGTACTTCTCTGAGCAGGAAAGTTTGAGCAATGAAGGAATCTCACAGAAGAACTGATGGACAAAATTTGACCTACAAAATGGTAATGAGAAGGTCACAGATGTATTCAAGAACCCTGAGATAATCCCACTGAGCCATGAAGCAAACACCATTTGCTCACAGTGTGCTTTCTTCATGATGACCTGATAATGTAGGGGCTGACAAATGGCCACATAACGGTCATAAGACATCACTGTGAGCAAAGCCAACTCTGCACAAGCAAAGGAAACAACCAGAAAGACTTGTGCCACACACCCAAGAAATGATATGGAACTATTCTGGGTCAAAGATTGAATGATGGCCTTGGGAACAGTGACAGAGATGAAGCAGATATCTAACAATGACAGTGTCCTCAGGAAGAAGTGCATAGGACTGTGGAGATGCTGATCCAAGGTGGTAAGAAGAACAATGAGAAAGTTGTCCACCAAAGCTGTCAGGTAGATAAGTAAGAACAGCACAGCATGGAGGACTTGCTGCTCCCAGATGTCTGAAAATCCCATGAGGGTGAATTCAGTCACAGACATGGTGAGATTGGCCATGGTAATACTCTCCCTGGGGTTTGACAGAAGGAAAACACCATTAGAGTCCTTGTTTTGAGCTGAATATTACATGGCTCCATAGTTTGAAAGTAACATTTCATTTCAATTTAATAAAACAAAATTGTTGGACAGATAAAAATGAACAAATCTCTCTCTTTGATTTCCAAGGCATGCTCCCATATCACAAAACATTTCAGAATGGAGATATAGTTTTTATTTGGAGATATATAATAAGATCTACAAAATTTTGGTGAGTCCATGTATTAGATTGTCTGAACCATAGACATAGAAAGTAGTCTGAGTTACTATTTTCAAACATTTATTTAAGATTCTGAATAAACACTTATACTTTTCTAGGTACAATTTAAAGCACCTTATGTGCATCAACTTGATCAGTATTCAAAACTCCCCTAAGAAAGCGAGAATTATGTCTTTTTTACAGGAAGAAATATTTGCATAATGGGTTGTTAATTTGCCTATTGTCAGAAAATAATTGAATAATGGAGGCAGGTTAGGATACTTCCAAGACTTTTCTAAAGCCTGGGTGATCACCCATTACACTATTCACTCTCTGGGGAGGGTTGAAAAGGGCAGAAGTTGATCTATTTATCTAAGAGCACACTCACAAGAGAAACATCAAAAACACAGGAGATTTTCAGAAATTATTGTGTGATTAATAATTACAAAGGGCACAGACAGCAGCAGATTTAAAAAGTGCAATTTAAGAGTTTTGAGAATCTTCACAATTCTACAAAGAACTAGCCATTTCTACCCATCAAACAAAAATGGTGAGCTCTACTTTTCAGCATTCTAAATTGCCACTTATATACATGTGATTCTTCCACTCTACCATGTACAAGAGAGTAATTAAATGAAGAGAATCAGAAAACACTACCAATATGCAACAGTAACAATGAAATTGCTCCCAAATCATCAGTTATAGCCAGAAGAGATAGAAATCAACAAAGCATACAGTTTTGTAGTTTAACAGTTTTTGGTGGGACTAAATTATATATATATTGTGTGTGTGTGTGTGTGTGTGTGTGTGTGTATATATATATATATATATATGGTCATATGAGCATATATATTATATATGCTCATATGGCCTCACATTTGAATATAACAAAAATTGAGACACGTGCATTTTTTTGACCATGCTATAAGGAATACAAATGCTTAAGCAGCCCTTTTAATAATTGATTTAATATAACCAATGAATGTAAAGGAAGTAATTCCTATTCTAGTTGTTGCTGTAAAGAACTATGTACACAAAGCAACTTGAAAAAGTGCAACAAAAAGTACCAAAACTGACTTGAAAGTTACTAGGTACCTAAACATTTTCCAATTCAGAAAAGCTTGGAAAAAGAAGCACACACTTGGATATAATCTTGTATACAATCTTAATTTAGGTCAAATTTTTAAAATTACAGTTTTGACTTTTGGGTTCGAACTTACATTAACTGTTATTTTGCTGTTGCTGAAAATATTATGAAACAGAAAATTAAAGAGAAGCCCAGGAAAGGTATGCAGAGAGGGGTGAGATTTATAAATAGACTCTATAAAGTTCTTCCTGAAAGGAAGATTGCAGTCTCTGACTGCAAAAAGTCTCTACAATTACAATCTTCAGAAAGAATATCCAGAAATAATTTATAGCCTGAGAGTTAAGTATATAATACTTTATTAAATAATGGCTTTTTAGGTAGCATTTTAAGGATCAAAAATACCCTTAAGAAATGGATTATTTTTACCTAAAACAGGAGGCACATTCCAAGCTCATCCTCTACACACCACCTCAATATGAACAGAATTTGAGGAGTCAAAGCCAATATTATGTTGATTATACTGGTCCTTTGTGGAAAGAGACTTCCTCAGGGACTGCCTCTATTCTGGAGTAATATTTAGAGACAAAGAAGGTAGAAGGAAAATGAAGTGTAGGGCATTATTTGCTTCCGGGAATTCAAATTATTTTTAATTAGAATACAATTTTTGGTATCACGTGAATCATTGAAATTAATTCTTACATTTTTGAAGGCAGAATAAATCTGGTCCACGTAGTTGAATAATGCAATGACCCAATATTATATAAAAATTTAGTAGAAACTGGGCATTTGTTCATATGTTACATTTAGAAAATATAATACCTGGAGTTCCATTGTGGCTCATTGGTACCAAAACTGACTAGTATCCATGAGGATACAGGTTCAATCCCCAGGCTCACTCACTGGGTTAAGGATCCATCATTGCTGTGAGCTGTGGTGTAGGTTACAGTTGCAGCTCAGATCCAGCATTGCTGTGGCTGTGGCATAGGCTGGCAGCTGTAGCTCCAATTTAACCCCTAGCCTGGAACTTCCATAGTGCCGCAGGTGCAGCCCTTAAAAAAAATACAAAAAAAGGAAAATATAATACCCGATTATTCTTTATTCAAAACTATATTTATGAAAAATGTAGTTGGACATGAAATATATGACAATATCAACTTATTAGATATAATGGTAACAGATTATGAGTTTGAATAAAAAGATATATTATTTTAAAGTTAACCTTTTAGAAATATTGGAAAAATAACATCATTTAGTTCGATAGTGAGAACCAAAACTGCCTGAGCACATATTCAGCCTTGGCATTAAGAACAAAAACTACCCCTATTGTCTGGAATTTATTTGTAATGTGGGTCTGTTTTCTTTCACACCATCTTATTTCTCCAGGATTCTTCTGCTTATGTAATTGTTTTGTTTGTTTGTTTGTTTTTTGTCTTTTTTTAGGGCTATACCCAGGGCATATGGTAGTTCCCAGGCTAGGGGTCGAATCAGAGCTGTAGCTGCCAGCCTACACCACAGCCACAGCAATGTGGGATCTGAGAAGTGGCTCTGACCTACACCACAGCTCATGGCAATGCCAGATGCTTAACCCGCTGAGTGAGGCCAGGGATTGAACCTGCATCCTCATGGATGCTAGTCAGATTTGTTTCCAGGGAGCCATGACGGGAACTGCTGTGTTTATTTTTTTTAACATGAATTTTGTGAGGCTCATCAACTTTCCAGTGAAAGCAATCAACATACATTTTATTTCCTAAGATTCTTTTGATTCTTATCTGAAAATCCCCATCTTGCTATTTCTACCATTCCTGAACCTTATATGGTGATCCTTATACAATTGTAATCAAGTTTCCCTTCCTGAGGTTTCGAAAATCTGTAATCCACAATAAAGTCTAATCTAATTTCTCCCCTCCAAGATATTGCCAAAACTGTGTGAAGTGGTGTAGTCCCTTACAGGATGTGTTAGATTGTGTCAGGAAGAATCAGTTATCAACAAGTGCTTATAGCATATAGGAACTACACAGGTGGAAAATTAGGATACCTAAGAAACATTCTACCAAGGAAGCTGTGACACGTTAACTTGCCATTGAAGACTTAAAAGCATGCCACACTGCATGAATAGTTATAAAACTCTGTTTTTTACAATTATTCAGATATTTTCAGTACATGAATTGATATGTATACACTATCTTCCTGCTTCTTGTAAACCTTGTGAATTTATTAACTGCAACTTTCCTGTATATGACTTTAAACATAGCCCCTGCCACCACAGGAATATTAATGAATGAGTACTTTAAAGTACTCTTTTGAAATTCCTGTCCAATCATTAGGTTGGTGCCTAATTTAGTATGATTTGCTTATCAGCAAATGAGTTTTATTTTTGTCTACATGGAAAATATTTTTTCTTTTGAATTTGCCATTATCATAATTACTTCTAATACCTATTATCATTTTTATAATGTTTATTATTATTTGGTGTTAAGTATTTCTCAATAGTATACTGATAATTTCCAGATTGTTAATCTATTTTATTTTTATCTTTTCTCTTTTTTCCTTTACATTATTTTTCTGTTTTTTATTAAATATTGATGCAAACATGTATCCAATGTCTAACCAACTGGAAAATTTATAATTAGTGTGTTTGCATAAGTTAGAATATTTAAATATATAAAATTAAATTGAATTCAATATAATAACAACCTTATATAAAGATGACTGTAGGTACTTATGATGTCAGGAAATCAATTTTCAAAAATATTCAGGTAAGTAAAGATATACATAAATCTAGCAAATTTGTGAATTTACTTTTTATTTTTTTAATTTTTTAAAAAATGTCTAATTTATTATTGAAATATAGTTGATTTAAAATGTGTTAGTTTCAGGTGTACAGCAAAGTGATCATTTATACATATATATATAAATATATACATATTATTTTTCAACAGTTTCTTCAATCATAGGTTATTAAAAGTTATTGAGTAGAGTTCCCTGTACCATCCAGTAATATACTGTAGGTCTTCACTGGTTATCTACTTTATACATAGTAGTGTATATATATTAATCCCAAAGTCCTAATTTATCCCTCCCCACACACATTTCCCCTTGGAAACCATAAATTTGGTTTCTGAGTCTGTGAGTCTATTTCTGTTTTGTAAATAAATTCATTTCTATAATTTTTTTGATTCCACATAACAGTGATATCATATAGTATTTATTTTTTCTCTGCCTGTCTTGCTTTACTTAGTATGATAATATGTAGTTCCAACCAGGTTGCTGCAAATGACATTATTTCATTCATCTTTATGGCTGAATAATATTTCATTGTCTATACGCACTGTATCTTCTTTATCCATTCGTCTGTCAATGGACATTTATGATTGCTTCCATGTCTTGGCTGTCGTAAACAGTGCTGCAGTAATCATTGGGGGGAATGTGTCTTTTTGAATCATGGTTTTCTCCAGGTATATGCCCAGGAGTGGTGTTACAGTATCATATGGTAATTGAATTTTTACTTTTTTTTACAGAATCTCCATACTGTTCTCCAAAGTGGTGGAATTCTCACCAATAGTGTAGGAGGGTTCCTTCCTCTCCACATCGTCTCCAGAATTTATTATTTGTGGAATTTTTGATGGTTGCCATTCTGACCAGTGTCTGGTGATACCTCATTGTGTTTTGATTTTCATTTCTCTAAAAATTAGCGATGTTGATCATTTTCTCCTGTACCTTTTGCCATTTGTCTGTCTTCTTTGGAGAGAAATCATTTGAGATCTTTCCATTTTTTGGGGGGTTGTTTTCTGTACATATATGTTGTCCATTTTATTGGCATATGGTTGCTTGTAGTAGTCTCTTATAATCCCATGTATTTCTGTGCTGTCAAATGTAACTTTTTTTATTTCCAATTTAATTGATTTTAGCCCTCAGTTTTTTTTTTTTTTCTTGATGTGTCTGGCTAAAGGCTTATCAATTTTGTTGATCTTTACAAAGAACCAATTTGTGGTTGCATTGGTATTTTCTATTGCTTTCTTTGTCTCCATGTCATTGATTTCTGCTCTGATCTTTATGATTTCTTTCCTTATGCTAACTTAGAGTTTTGTTCTTTATTTCATTGCTTTAGGTGTAAGCTGGGTTTTTTTGTGGTTTTTTTTTTTTGAGAATTTTCTTATTATCCAAGGTAAGATTGTATTGCTATAAACATCCGTCTTAGAACTACTTTTTCTGTGCCCCACAGGTTTTGGATCATTGTGTTTTCATTGTCATTTTTCTCTAATTTTTTTTATTTCCATTTTAATTTATTCACTGATATGTTTGGTGTTCAGTAACATATTGTTTAGCCTGCATGTGTTTAATTTTTGATGCTTTTTTTTTTTCTTGTCATTGATTTGAAGTCTCACAACGTTGTGGCTGGAAAAGATGCTTGACATAATTTCAATTTTCTAAAATTTCCTGAGGCTTGGTTTCTGCCCCAAGATGTGAGCTATCCCGGAGAATGTTCCATGTACAATTGAGAAAAATGTGTATTCTCCTGCTTTGGGATGGAATGTTTTAAAAATATCAATTAAGTCTTGCTAGTCTAGTGTGTTATTTTAAGACCTGTGTTTCCTTATTGATTTTGTCTCTGGATGATCTATCCATTGATGTAAATGGGGTTTAAATTTCCCCACTATTATTGTGTTACTGTTTATTTCTCTTTTTATGGCTGTTAGCATTTCCTTTACTTTGTGCTGATCCTATGTTTGGTTCATAAATATTTATGATTGTTATAGTATTTTATTTGACTGATACTGATTATAAGCGTTCTTCTTTGTCTTTTATTTTTATTTTATTTTATTTTTTATTTTTTATTATTATTTTTTTTTTTTTGTCTTTTTGTCTTTGTTGTTGTTGCTATTTCTTGGGCCGCTCCCTCGGCATATGGAGGTTCCCAGGCTAGGGGTTGAATCGGAGCTGAGGCACCCGCCTACGCCAGAGCCACAGCAACGCGGGATCCGAGCCGCGTCTGCAACCTACACCACAGCTCACGGCACCGCCGGATCGTTAACCCCCTGAGCAAGGGCAGGGACCGAACCCGCAACCTCATGGTTCCTAGTCGGATTCATTAACCACTGCGCCACGAGGGGAACTCCCTTCTTTGTCTTTTGTGACTTTTTTTTTCAAAATCTATTTTATCTAATATGAATATTACTTTCCCAGCTTTCTTTTGATTTCCATTTTCATGTGATAATCATCTTCCAGCCCCTCACTTCAGTCTGTATGTGTCCTTAGGTCTAAAGTAGGTCTCTACTGAGTCAGCATACTTCCAGAACAGCAGGGACTTGGTCTGGTGTTGGCTCAGTTTTGTGGGGGCAACTGAGGCAAGAGCATTCCCAGTAAAATGGGTTCAGGCCTTGGTTCCCACTTGTATGTTTTGCAGGGGTATCTGGGATACTTGCACTTCCATGACCACTGAGTCAGAGTCAGCACCTGCTTGCTGGTCTCCTAGGTGACCCCTGTGTCTGGGGCTCCAAATGGTGGTAGAGACTCATGCATGCCTTTGAACCTCTTATAGGTGGTTTCCTGCCTGAGAATGTTCACAGGAAAAAGAAGATCTAATGCAGTACCATCCCTCTCCTCATATTCACCCCCCGAAACAATGGTGCATTTCTGAGTACACCCTTCATTGTAACAGTCCAGCCTCTTCAGGCTGTCTGTGTAGCCAAACCCGGTCTTCTCCCACGGTCTGACTTCTGAAGCCTGAGCTTCAACTCTCAGTCCCAAGTGACTCTAGGGAAGAGGCTACATCAGCATGTAGCATGACAATCCTGGCTTTCTTTGCAGCTTAAACTCCATTTTGCCTTTCATCGTAAAAAGGTTCCTGCTCATTCCTCCTAGGCTCCAAAGTTACCCCATCCTTCCAGGCTGTTATTCCCACCAGTGAATGGACTTCCCAGAATGCAGGAACAATTCCTCCCCCCAGGAGAAATGACCCTCCCTGGGTCACAGGCTCTGTTCTGATTCATTTTTTTTTTCTCTCTTTTCTTTTCTTTTTTTTTTCTTTTTCACCTTGTCTTAGCCATCCTTGTAGGGATTTTCTTGCCTTTTCAGAAGTCTGAAGTCCTCTGCCAGCATGCAGCAGATGTTCCACTTGAATTGTAGATGTATGTCTAATGTTTTTATAGGAGTTTAGATCCACATACTACTACTCCTCTGCCATCTTGATCCTTTCTCCATGTGTGTGTCTTTGTGTTAATACCATGCTGTTTTGGTTACTGTAGTCTTTGAGAGTACTGTCTTTTGCTTTGTTCTTTTCCCTCAAGATTACATTAGCAATTCTGGGTCTTTTATAATTCCATATAAATTTTAGGATTATTTGTTCTAGTTCTGTGAAAAATGTCATGGATAATTTTATAAGGATGCATTAAACCTATAGATCACTTTGGGTAGTATGACAATTTTAACATTATTGATTTTTCCAATACAAGAGCATGGGGTATCTTTCCATTTCTTTAAATCATCATTAATTTCCTTTTTTAATATTTTATGCTTCTCTGCCTATAAGCCTTTCATCTCTTTATTCAAATTTATTCCTAAATTTTACCTTTTTTGGTGCAATTTAAAAGATTTTTTTTAAGTTACCTTTCTGATATTTCATTGTTAGTATGAAGAAATATGTCTTTTAATATTATACCCAACTACCTTGCTGAGTTTGTTTATCAGTTATAGTAGTTTTTGCATGGAGGTTTTAGGGATTTCTACATATAGTATCATGTCATCAAATGAAAAATTTACCTTTCCCTCTGATTTGTACACTTTTTGTTATGTTTTATTGCCTGATTGCTGTAGCTAGGACTTCCAATTCTATGTTGAATAGGCATCCTTGTCTTATTCCAGATTTTAGGAAGATGATTTTCAGGTTTTCACCATTGAGTATTACATTGGCTGTGACTTTGTGATAAATAGCTTTCATTATGTTGATATATGTTCCATCTATACCTACTTTCAAAAGTTTTTACCATCAAAGTTTATTAAATTTTATCAAATACCTCTATTGAGATGATCATGTGTTTTTTGTCTTTCTTTTGGTGATGCAATGTATTACATCAATTGGTTTGCGAAGGTTGAATCATCCTTGTGACACTGTGATGAATCCAACTTGATTGTTGTGTATGATCTTTTACTATATGTTGTTGGATTCAGTTTGATAACATGTTGTTGAGAGTTTCTGCATCTATGTTCACTAAAGATATTACCTGTAATTTTCTTTTCTGGTAGAGTCTTTCTTTGTCTCATTTTGGTATCAGGGTGATGGCTTCATTGCATCTCTGTATTTCCTCTTCTTCAATCTTTTGAAAGAGTATAAGAAGGATCAATATAAGTTCCTCTCTGTATGTTTGGTAGTATTAGCTTGTAAAGCCATCTGGTACTGGAATTTTGTTTGTAGGGAGTTTTAAAAATTAAAGATTCTGTTTCACTTCTAGTAATCAGTCATTTTAAATTAGATAATTCTTATTGATTCAAGTGTGGTGGGCTTTATGTTTCTAGAAACTTATCCTTTTCTCCTAGATTGCCCAATTGGTTGACATATAATTGTTTATAGTATATATATATATGTATTATTTCTGCAGTATCCATTGAGCTTTCTCTTTTTCATTTCTTATTTAGTTTATTTGTGCCCTATCATATTTCTCCCTGGAAATCTTATCCAGGAGTTTGTCAATATTTTTTTTTTATTATTTCAAAATATCAGCTCTAAGTTTCATTGATTTTTCCTATTATTTTTAATATTTATTATATTTATTTCTTCTTTTATTCTTTATTTTATCATTTCCCTTCATCTGCTGAATTTTTTTGTTATTTTTATTTTTTTTTAATTTTTTAAAATATTTTTCCTTTAAGTTTTAATTTTTTGGTTATATTTGTTTTTATTTTTCTAATACTTCAGGTGATAAGTTAGATTGTTATTTGGAGATTCTTCTTTTTCTGAGGAAAGTCTGTATTGCTATGAACTTCCCTCTGATAACTTCTTTTGCCACATCCCAATAATTTTGTATGATTTTATTTTCATTTTCATTTGTCTCAAGGTTTTATTTTTTAATTTCTCATTAGATTCCATTGTTTTTAAGTAGTATGCTGTTTAATCTCTATGTAATAATTTACTTATGTCTTTTTTTGTGGTTGATTTCATTTTTATGCCATTGTGATCTGAAAATATTCTTGAAATAACTTCTATTTTTTATGCTCTAGTATATGGTTAATCCTAGAGAATATTCTATGCACACTTGAAAGTTAATTCTTTTTGTTTTGATGTAATGTCCTGAAAATACCAATTAAGTCTAAATCCTCTATTTAATCATTAGGATCTCTATTGTCTTACTGATTTTCTTTCAGGAATATTTGTCCATTGATATGAGTGGGGTGTTAAAGTCTGCTACAATTATTATATTCCTATTAAATTCTCCCAGCATTATTTTAAATTAAAATGTGTATTTTTTTAGACATAATGCTATTGCACTTTTAACAGATTATGATGTAGTGTAAGTCAAGCTTCTATATGCAATTGGAAACAAAAAAATAGTATATAACTTAATTTTATTGAAATATTGATTTTATTATGGTGGTCTGGACCACACTTGCAACTTGCAGTATCTCTGAGGAGGTATGTCTGGATATGTATAGAAGAGAGAGTGTGAAATATCATTCAGTCATAAAATAATTTAAAACTGATAAACTTGAATGAACCTCAAAATGATTGTTTTAAATGATTAAAGCACACAGAGAAAGTCACATATTACTTGTTTTATAGGATCATTCAGAATAGGTAAGTCCATAAAGACAAAAAAATATTGTTTGCCATTGCATGGGAGAAAACGGAGTGGAGATTAATATCCCCTGGATTTGTAATATTCTTCAGTTATAAAAAATGTTGATCTTTTCAGCATATGGTGTTGGGACAAATGGATATCAACATGCATAAATAAATAAATAAACCTATACATTAATTTCATATTCTTCAAAAATATGATTTGAATTGTATCACAAACCTAAATGCCAAACACAAAACTATTAACCCCCTATAAAATAACATAGGAGAAAAACCTAAATAATCTTGGGCATGACAAAAACTTTTTACATGCAATACATAAGTACAGTCAATCAAACAAAATGTTGTTAAGACAGGCTTCATTAAAATCAGAAACTTTAGGAGTTCCCATCGTGGCTCAGTGGTTAATGACTCTGACTAGGAACCACAAGGTTGCAGGTTCAATCCCTGGCCTCACTCAGTGGGTTAAGGATCCAGCATTGCCATGAGCTGTGGTGTAGGTCACAGATGTGCCTCGGATCCCACATGGCTGTGGCTGTAGCGTAGGCTGGCAGCTATAGATCCGATTAGACCCCTAGCCTGGGAACCTCCATATGCCGCAGGAGCAGCCCTAGAAAAGGCAAAAAGACTGAATAAATAAATAAATAAATAAAAATAAAAAATAAAATAAAATTAGAAACTTTTGCTCTTTTAAAGAAAATATCAACAGAATGAGAGGATAACCCACAAAGTGGGAGAAAATATTTGCAAAATACACATCTGATAAATAATTGCTATCCAAAATATACAAAGTTTTAGAACTGAATTACAAAAAGAGGAAAACAACCCAATGGAAAAAAAAATGGATCAATGACCTTAGCAGATACCTCATCAAAGAATATATACATGTAATAATTAACCTTTTGAAAATATGCTTCACATCACATGCAATAGTGAATTGAAAATTAAAGTAAGAATGAGAAATCATACTACAGGTTTTAGAATGTTCAAAATCTGGAACATTAACATAGAAAGCTTAATAAGGTTTTAGTGAAATAAGACCTCATATTCATTGCTGGTGGGAATGCAAAATGATACAACCACTTTGGAAAATATTATGGTACTTTTTTCCAAAACTGAAAACATTCATCCAACACATTCACACACCATCCAACAATGGTGCTTCTTGATATTTAAGGAGTTATAAACTTATGTCAAGCAGAAACCTGCACATGGATATCTATTGTGACTTTATTTATAATTATCAAAAGTTAAAAGCAGCCAACACATTCTTTAGTAGGTAATAGTACATTGTGATATATTAAGACAGTAGATTATTCAGCACTAAAAGTAAATAGGAAATGTGAATCATTTTTTATGGCCACACATGTGGTGTATGGAAGTTCCTGGCCAGGGACTGAATCTGAGCTGCAGCTGTGTCCTATACCATAGCTGTAGCAATAGCAGATCCTTAAATCTGCTGTGACAGTCCAGGGTTTGAACCCATACCTCTGCAGTGACCTGAGCTGCTGCATTCAGATTATCAACCCACTGCACCTTTGAAGGAACTTCCACTTTCACCACTTCTATTCAACATGGGGGGGACTCTGAGATCCATATTTCTAAGTGAGAGAAGCTAACCTGACAAAGCTGCATACTGTACAATCCCATCCATGAGCATGAATATTGTTAAATATTTGTTCAGATCAAGATAAAACAATAATGTAAATTGGACTTTGGGTGATTATGATGTGTCAATGTATGTACATCATTTGTAACAAATGTACCATTCTAGTGGTGGGTGTTGATAAATGTGGAAGCTTTGCATCTGTTGGACAGGAGTTATCAGGGAAATTTCTGTACCTCCCCTTCAATTTTTCTGTGAGCCTAAAGAAAGAAAATAGTCAATATTTAAAAGGTGTTGCAATGAGAGAAGTGATGGCTGCCCAACATTTTGAATGCACTAAACACTACTGAATTGGTTAACTGAATTTTATGTAAATTTTTGTCAATATAATGAATTGAAATTATGGTTTATCAAAAGTATTGTTAGGAAAATTAGTAAGTAATATAATCATTGCCTGAGACAAAATGTTCAAAAAGCTTCAAAGTATATATTCTGTAACAAGAACTCATAAAACTCTAAAATTAGCAAACAAAAACTACAGGGCAAAATGGGTTATGGAGAGCTTGATCAAGATGGTGAAGGAGTAAGACTGACGTTCACCTTCTTCCACAAACACATCAAAATAAAAAAATCTATGTGTAGAACAATTTGCACAGAATGTCTAGCCCAAGACTTTAGAAATCTAAAAAGGGCAAGAAATCCTCCACATAACTGGGTAGAACAGAAGGGAATAAAGAGAGAAGAGAGAGATAGAATAAGAAAAATGAATCAGGATGGGACCATCACTCCTAAGAGGAAAGGATTCTGCACCCTAGGAGGCCACCTAACTGAAAGAGAGAACAGCCAGGACAGAGTTGAGATCTCAAAACCTCAAAAAAAAAAAAAAAAAAAAAAAAAAACTGCAGCAGCTGGACTGAGGAGGGCAAAACAGAGAGATAGCTGCAAGACATTCAATACTACTGCCGGGGACATCAAAACCTGAGAGATTAGGGTGGGGGCTGGGAGATGAGACTTGGGCCTCAGAGGTCATCTCCAGGGAGGGGACTATGATTGGCTGTGTGGAGACAACCTGAGGTAGGGAATGTTGGCTGCATAGAGGGAAACACCCCCAGCTGAGAGTATGGGAGGAGGCCTGGGCCAGCAGGAGAAGCAAGATGCCATTTTTGGGGAGGGCAAGGGGAGGAACCATGAGACTACAGGAAGAGCACCTATTTGTGCAGATACACAGGCTCTCAGGCAGCATGGCACCTCTTGTTTAGACTATGGGCACCAGATGCAAACCACCACAGACATCTCTGACTACAGAGGTGGGCATGGCCCACCACCACTAGTGGTCCCCTGAACTGGTAGCACCTACAGCCCCAGTCACATCAGGTGTCATTGCCAAGCTGAGGAGGGCACTGCAACTAGTGGGCCATCTGTTGCCCTCAGTCCCCTCAGAATGCATATGCCTTGTCATTGCTGCTGCCAAAGTCTTTGGGTGATGCCTATACCTTCCTGAGAGTCACTGCCATGCTCAGGATGCTGCAACAAGGAGCAGCCAGTGCCCCCACCTCCCTGTTTGTCCTTGCCACTGACAAGGGCCCAGAAAACAGGAATTGGGTATTGCCACCATCTCCCTGGAGGAACACCCAGGCTGTAATCCAGCACGGCCTCTGTCAAGTGGATAACAGCATGTGCGCACTGAGGAAAGAGGCAGGAATCATCAAAACAAAAGCAGCCCTCAGGTGAAAAATAATAATTATAATAAAAGTAAGCCCTCAGAAACTACCTAGGAACGATTCCATATATAAATAGCCCTCTAAGATTAGAGGAGATAGTTGTTTTCCCTAAATTCACAGCATAAGAAAAATGTAAGCAAAATGAAGAAGCACAGGATCCATTCCCAGGTAAAGAAGAGCAGAATTCTGCTGAAGGAGCAAAAAATGTCATAGACCTCTGCAGTCTAACAGACACTGAGTTCAAAAATGAAGTAATGAAAATACTGAAGGAATTAAGAGCAGATATGAGCAGTAATGAAGATTACGTTAGATAGGACCTATAAACTATAAGGAGGAGCCAAGAAAAATTAGAAAATGTATTTGCAGGGACATAGGCTGAGGTAAAGGCATTGAAGAAGATAATGAATAATGCAGAGGAATGAATAAATGACTTGGAAGATAAAGTAATGGAAATCATCCAATCGACAAGAAAAAAAATGAAAATATTTGGAAGAACTATAATTGACATATGGGATAATATAAAAAGACCAATATAAGCATAATAGGGATTATTCAACGAGAAGAAAAATAAAGGGGGATTGAAAATATATTTGAATAATGGCAGAAAACCTTCGAAATCTGAAGAAACAGATATCATGACACAGAAAGCACAGAGGGCCCCAAACAAGTTAAACCCAAACAGACCCACACCACACATATTAAAATAAAAATGGCAAAAGTTAAAAATTAGGAGAGGATTCTAAAGGTAGCAAGAGACAAACAAAGAGTTAAATATAAAGGAACCCCCATAAGACTATAAGCTGATTTCTCTACAGGAACACTACAGGCTAGAAGAGAGTGACAAGATATATTCAAAGTTCTAAAAGGGAAAAATTTGCAACCTAGTATTCTAAACCTACCAAGCAAATTATCATTTAAAATAGAAGGAGACATAAATAATTTATCCAATAAACACAAACTAAAAGAATACAGCAATATTAAACCCATTCTAAAAGAAATATTGAAAATCATCTTTGAAATAGGAAATAAGAAAGAAGACATTTGATGGAGGAAATCAAAATTTCAAAGTGATAACTTCAATAAGCAAATATATAGATCAACAAGAAAAAAAGATATTTTGTAAATATGATGGTAAACATAAGAAACAGCAAATAGATAAACATGAAGATGTTATAAAAGGACATCAAATCATAAAATGCGGGGAAGGAAAGTAAAAAAATCTAGATTCTTTCTTTTTTTTTTTTAAGAATGTGATGTTAACCCCTTTTATATCTGCCTGCTTTATCAGGCAGATATAAAAGAGGTTAACATAATTGAAAAACAGAGCAAGCACAAATCAAAACCAAATAATACATTCACAAAAACAAAAAAGGAGAGGATAAAATCAAAAGGATAAAATAAAATAAAGCCATCCAACAAAAAAGTAAGGGGCAAAGTAGAAACTTAGAAGCAACTGGAAAACAAGGTTTAAAATGGAAATCAATACATACTTAATGATAATTACCTTAAATTTCAGTTTATTAATAACTCCAATCAAAAGACACAGAGTAGCAAACTGGATTAAAAAAAAGAAACAAACAAAAAAGCCTACAACATGCTGTGTATAAGAGACTCAACTTAAGGTAAAGACACGTACAAATTGAAAGTGAAAGGATGGAAACAGCTATTTCTTGCAAATGGAATGACAAGAAAATAGGAGTTGCAATACTCATAAAGGTAAAATGACTTTAAAACAAAGGCCATAAAGAAAGATGGCCAATAATAAAAGGATCAACTAAATACTAGGATATTACACTTATCAATATATATTCCCCTGAAAAAGGGGCACCAAAATACATAGTACAAATACTAACAGACACTAAAAGAGAAATTGATAAGAATACAATAATAGTTGGATGTCTTAACCCCCCACTCACAACAATGGACAAATCCTCTAGACAGAAAATCAACAAGGCAACAGAGACCTAAATAACACAATAGAAAAGATAGACTTAATTGATATTTTCAGGACATTAAACTCAAAAAAAAAGAAAATAAATAAAAAGAATATATGTAATTTTTGAATGCACATTCTCTATTATTGACCACATATTGAGGCACAAAATTAACCTCGACTATTTTAAGAGTATAGAAATTATTTCAAGTATCTTCTTTGAGCAGAATCACATGAAACTAGAAATCGACCATGGGGAAAAGTGTGAAAAACCTGACCAAATGGAGACTAAATAATATACTACTAAAAAAATGGTAAATGAGGAAATCAAAAAGGAAATTTAAAAAAAAACCTTGAGATAAATGTCAATGAAAACACAATGACCCTAAATCTTTGGAATGCTACAGAGGCTAAGTGGGACATTCATAGTGATACAGGCCTTCCTCAAAAAAGAGGAAAAATCTCAGATCAACAACCAAATCTACCATCTAAAAGAATTAGGAAAATAACAACAACAACAACAACAACAACAAAACAGGAAATCTTAAAAGATCACAGAGGAAATCAATAGAGTTGCAAAAAAAAAAAAAGAAAAATCACTAAAAACAAAAGCTGTTTCTTTGGAAGGGTAAACAAAATTGACAAGCCTCTGTCCAGATTCACCAAGAGAGATTCCAAATAATATAAGGAATGAAAAATGAAAAATCTCAATGGATATTGCAGAAATAAAAGAGAATACTATGCACAACAAATGCCAACCAAAATATGTCAACAAATGTGACAACTGAGAAAAAGTGGACAATTCTCTAGAGACCTATAGATTACCAAAAGTTAATCAAGAAGAAACAGATAATTTGTGCAGACCAAGCATTAGGAATGATATTGAATTTGTAATAAAACACTCCTTACAAACAAAAGTCCAGGATCAGATAACTTCATAGGTGAAATGTACAAAACATACAAAGAAGTATTTATACCCAACCTTCTTAAATTTCTCTAAAAGTTTGAAGAAGGAATAGTCCCAAAAATATTCTATGAAGCCACATCCCCACAATGCCAAAACTAAATATAATACCAAAAAAGAAAATTATAGGCCAATATATTTGATGAAAATGATGCAAAAATTCTCAACAAAATTTTAGCCCACCAAATCCAACAACACATAGGAAAGATCATATAACATAACCACGTGGGATTCAAGGATGGTTCAACATATACAAATCAATCAACCTCATATACCACATTAACAGAAGAAAAGTAAAAAACCACATGATCATCTTAATAGATGGAATAAAAGCATTTGACAAAGTCTAGCATCAATTCATGATAAAAACTCTTAACAATGTGAGTATAAAGGGAACATATCTTAATATATAGTATGTATTGCAAACACATATGCAGTATAATACTCAAAGGAGAAAAATGAAAGCCTTCCCACTAAAATCTGGAAGTATGCCCACAGTCAGTACTTTTGTTCAACATAGTTTTGGAAGTCCTAGCCATAGCAATCAAACAAACAAAAATAATAAAAGGTATCCAAATTGTAAGAGAAGAGGTAAAATTGTCAGTATATGCAGAAGACATGATACAGTATATAGAAAACCCAAAGGACTCCATACAAAAATTACTCAAGCTGATCAACAAATTCAGCAAAGTACCAGGATACAAGATTAACATTCAGAAATTGGTTGCATTTCTGTATACTAAAAAATAAATATTAGAAAAAGAATTTTAAAAAAACCTTTTAAATTACACCTCAAAATATTCAATGCCTAGAAATAAACCTGCCCAAGAGGGGAAAGAGTTATATACTGAGAACGATAAAATTTTAATCAAGGAAATTAAAGAGAATTCAAAGAAATGGTAAGATATCCCATGCTCCTAGATTGGAAGAATTAATATTGTTAAAATGGCCACATTACACAAATCAATGTATAGATTTAATGTGGTCCCCATCAAAGTTCCCATGACATTTTTCACAGAACTAGAACAAACAATCACAAAATTTATAGGGAGCTATAAGAGATCCAGAATTTCCAAAGCAATCCTGAGGAAAAACAAACAAACAAGCAAACAAAAAAACAAAAAAAAAGCAAGAGGCCTTCCCATCATGGTGCAGCAGAAATGAATCCTTCTAGGAACCATGAAGTTGTGGGTTCAATCCCTGGCCTTTCTCAGTGGGTTAAGGATCTGGCATTGCTGTGAACTGTGGTGTATGTCACAGACATGGTGGCTTGTATCATGCATTGCTGTGGCTGTGGTGTAGGCCAGCAGTTGTAGCTCCTATTTGACTCCTAGCCTGGGAACCTCCATATGCCGTGAGTGTGGCCCTAAAAAGCAAAAACAAAAAAAACAACAACAATAAAACAAAATAAAAAAAAAAACAAGCAAGAGACATAACTCCTCCAGACTTCAGTAAATACTACAAAGCCACAGCAATCCAGAGAGTGTGGTACTGGGACAAAAACAGACATACACACCAACGGAACAGAATAGAGAGCCCAGATGTACAACCAGACAACCATGGTCATTAATCTTTCATAAAAAAGGCAAGAATATAAAATTGGAAAATTGCAGGCTCTTCAGCAAGTGATGCTAGAAAAACTGGACAGCTGCATTCAAATCAATGAAACTAGAACATACCTTTACACCATGCACAAAAATAAAATCAAAATGGCTTAAAGACTTAAGCATAAGTTGACACCATAAAATTTCTAAAAGAGAACATAGGCAAAACATGCTCTGATATCAACAGTATAAATGTTTTCTTAGGTCAGTCTCCCAAGGCAATAGAAAAAAAAATAAACCAATTTGGCCTAATCAAACATACAAGCTTTTGTACAGCAAAGAAACCATAGAAAAAGAGAGAGAGACAACGTATGGAATGGGAGAAAATAGTTACAAACAATGCAACAACAGAGGCTTAGTATCCAAAATATACAAATAAATCATACAACTACAAAAAAAAAATTAAAAAATGGGCAGAAGACGGAAATAGATATTTCTCCAAAGACATTTGGATGGCCTATAGGCACATTAAAAAATGATCATCATCACTGATTATTACAGAAATGTAAATCAAAACTAAAATGAGGTACCACCCCACACTGGTTAGAATGGTCATCATTAGAAATTCTATAAATAAGAAATGCTGGAGAGGGTGTGTAACAAAAAGTACCTTCCTTCTCTGTTGATGGGAATGTAAATTGGTAAAACCACTATAGAAAACAATATAGAGGTTCCTCAGAAAACTAAATATAGAACCACCATATGAACCATTAATCCCACTCATGGGCATACACCAGGCCAAATTTTCATTCAACTAGATATGTGCACCGATATGTTCATTGTAGCACTTTTCACAATAGCCAAGACCTGAAAACAACCTAAATGTCCATGACAGGTTAATGGATGAAGATGTGGTACATATATACAATGGGGTTCTACTCAGCCATAAGAAAGAAAAAAATAATGCCATTTGAAGCAACATGGATGCAACCAGAGAGTCTCGTATTAAATGAAGTAAGTCAGAAAGGGAAAGACAAATATCATATGATATCATTCGTTTGTGGAATCTAAAATGTGTCCCAAATGAACTTACCTACAAAATAAAAACAGATTCATAGAAACGAAGAACAGACTTGTGGTTGCTAAAGGCGACGGGGAGGGAATGGAATGGACCGGGAGTTTGGAATTAGGAGATGCTACTTATTGCATTTAGAGTGGATAAGAAATAAGGTCCTGCTGTATAGCACAGGATATTCTTTCCTATCATGAACGCGATAGAAGATAATATGGGAAAAAATGTGTATGTATATGACAGGGTCACTTTGCAGTATAGCAGAAATTGACAGATAGAACATTGTATATCAACTATACTTTAATAAAAATGGGTTATATATGTGAATAAACAATTTTCATAAGCAGATATACACATAGCCATTAAGCACATAAAATTATTCAATATTATTTAGTCATTAGGAAAATGTATTTTAAAACTTCAATTAAATGAAACATGACTACAAAATAGCTAAATTAAAAAAATAAAAACCTATAGCACCAGATCAAAAAGTCAGAGTGTATGTTAAGAAGTTTTTTTAACCAGCCCAAATATCCAGCAAGATAACATTTGTATGTCACTTGGCATTGAAATAAACTATTATGAATACTTGCAACATATAGATAATTGTAAACATATTAACATTGTATAATTAAATTCATACAATTTTGTAAACTTAGAAAACTAATTTATGGCTAAAAATTTCAAATGAATTGTGAGTGGAGGTGGCCGTTGAATGCCAAGGAACATTAGCAAAGTAGATTGATGAGGTTTTATATTACATAGGATACATTTACCAAAACTCAATAAATGATACAAATATAATTTATACTTCTGAAGTTGTACAAAATTTACCTTAAAAAATACTACACACAAATATTGAAAGATATTTATTGGTATGCTTACTTAAGCATTTAGTATGACTTATGAAGATCTTTGTATTTATTTATTTATTTTTTTAATTTTTTTTGTCTTTTTGCCATTTCTTGGGTGGCTCCCACAGCATATGGAGATTCCCAGGCTGGGGGTCTACAGCTCCGATTGGAGCTGTAGCTGCCGGCCTATGCCAGAGCCACAGCACACGGGATCCAAGCCATGTCTGTGACCTAAACCACAGCTCACGGCAATGCCGGATCGTTAACCCACTGAGCAAGGGCAGGGATTGAACCTGCAACCTTATGGTTCCTAGTCGGATTCGTTAACCACTACACCACAACGAGAACTCCCAAAGATCTTTGTATTTAAATATATAAAAATAGGAAGTTCCTATTGTGGCTACTGGGTTACAAACCCAACTAGTATCCATGAGGATGTAGGTTCAATCCCAGGCCTTGATCAGTGGGATAAGGATTTGGCATTGCCGTGAGCTGTGTCTTGGATCTGCGTTGCTAGCCTGGGAACTTACATATACCACAGGTGTGACCAAAAAAAGCACTACATATATATATATCTATATAGATGTATATATATAGATATATATGTATATCTATCTATATATGTATGTGTATGTGTGTATATATATAAATAAATACATAATTATTACAAGCACAGAGTAATGTATAGATTAATAGATATGTAATAACATGGAATAAATAGATAATAATTAAATCTAGGTAAATATCTTAATGGTAAAATCTAGGTAATAGTTATGTAGATGTCACTTTAGAATTTCCCACCTTTTTATTTATTTTTGAAAATTTTCAGCATAATTTGTTTGAAAGATACAGTGTTATTTTCTTTTGAGAAAATATGCTTAGTTGTTTGTGAAATATCACATGACAAGAGAGGACAATATCATCAAACTTTGTCATGGACATCCAACTCAGAGCAATGAGAATTATTATGAATGAAAAATGATTATAAGGGGAAAAATTTAGATTTGCAATACAGTTCAGAGGAAAAAGTAGATAAGATTTTTTTACTCAATGAATACATATGTTAATAGAATATAGAAAATTTATATTATCATCATTTGCCATTTATTTTAGAAGATGGCTGAATTCAAGATTAAACAAATTAAATGTGTTTTACAAAGTAAAAGCAACAATTAGTAAGTAATAACACAGCATAAAACATATCAAAAATGGAATAATAAATATAATGAAAACTTCACTTTTTTATAAAAATATAGAAAATATTTCTAAAAACAAGAAAGATGAAAAAAATAGAAATATCAAAATCATGGTTGATAAACTCCACATTGTTAACAAGGAAATTCTTATCAAACTACCTATTTAATAAAATATAAATTAAAACACACAGTTTTTCTTGTATATATGTGTAATTTCCAGAATTTTTAAAATTTATGTAGAATTTTGATAATATAAAATATCCATCAAATTTGTGGGAAAAAGTAAATTTAGAAAATTAACACCCAGCAGTTGGAGGGAGGAGACAAGATGGTGGAAGAGTAGGGGGACACACTCACCCTCTCCCACAAACACAACAAAAAAAACACATCTACAGGATAAATGACTCACACAGAACAGCGAGAACCAATCATTGGCAGAAGAACCTAAACTCCAATAAGGCAAGAAGTTCGTGACATTACTAGATAAAACAAGAAAAAAGAGGAGAGTAGGAGAAGGTGAATCCAAGCTGGACGGGTGCTCCCGAAAGGGAACTGCGGAGGAGAAAGGTATCCTGCACCCTGGAAAGTCACCTACTCAGGGGAAAGACCAAAAGACCAGAGGAATCTCTAGATGCAGGGAAGAGTGTAGCAGTAAGTTGGAGTTCTGAAAAGCAGATCAAGAACTGAATGGACCATCTGAACTACGGGCACAGTCACCAAAAATTGAGACACCCGGGTGGGGGCTGGGCACTGAGACCTCGGCTCTGGAGGTTAGTCCCCGGGAAAGGGCTGGGGGGGGGGGTGGAGCGGAGACTGCTTGGGAGGCCTAGAAATCAGTCTGTCAAGTTTGATGGGGCAGAGACTTCCTGGGAGAGTAGAAAACAAAGCTGTCGCAGGGGAAGGGAGCAATACTCTAGGGGTGGGGGAGTGGAAAGCCACATCAGAGGGAACCTGGGAGAAGAGCCTGGTCTGCGCCCATGCAGGGAGGGGTGGGAAAA
This sequence comes from Phacochoerus africanus, assembly GCF_016906955.1. Lineage (NCBI taxonomy): Eukaryota > Metazoa > Chordata > Mammalia > Artiodactyla > Suidae > Phacochoerus > Phacochoerus africanus. Next base: position 51,672,216 of record NC_062547.1, read on the forward strand.
AGGGGTGGGTCCCCATAGAACACTCCCACGCCACAGCAAGCTTACAGGCCTGCTAGCTAGCAGAAAGCTGTGCTTCCCAGTGCATCCCCTCCCCCCACCCCCGACACCACCCATGCACTCGCTGGACCTGGGGCTGCCTGCCATCCAGGAGGGCTGGCCTCAACAATTGCCCGAAGCCTACCACCGCAGGGGCTGTCCCTGCACAGGCCTGCTTGCCCTTTGGAGGGGCTACACTTCTGCAGAGCAGCACCGAACACCAATAGCCCCTGAGAAAAGGCCTGCAGCCCAAAAAAGCTAGAACAAGCCTAGCCAGGCCATGAAAAGATCAGCCTAATTCTCGGATGGTCTTTCTAAGTCAGGCTGCCCTGGGGAGGAGACTCTTGGGTTGGCAATGGCCCAGCTAGATGCCCAAGCCCTCAGGGGGTGCCGAGCTCTTGCAGATCAGATGCATAGGACTGCCAGCTCCAGGCAGGACCCCCTGCAGCCCAGAAAAGCTGCAAAAAGCTTGGCCAGACTGTGAAAAGATCCACCTACATTCTCAGGCCGTCCTTCTGGGGGCTGCCTAGGGAAGAGCCTCTTGGGTTCTCAGTGACCCAGAAAGCTTCTCAGCCCTCAGGGGGTGCTTCACCCCTGAGGAACAGCTGCCCAACACCACCAACCCCTGCAAGAACCCCACAGCCTAAAAACACCAGAGCAAGCTCTGCCTGACCAAGTGAAATCTGCTACCATCATGGTGTGGACCTCCCAGTCCTGTCTGCCCTCAGGAAGTCCTCCTTTGCTTCAAAGAGACCCTGTTAGCCCCATCAACACTCCAGAAAAGCCACACTGCCTCAAAAAAGAGTGACCAACAATGCCAGCCCTTAAGAAACATTCCACGGCAGTGACAAGACAAACACTGCCCGATAACGGAGAGTACAACCCCCAGGAGAAGAAAACAACAAGCAAGATGAAGAGCTGAGAAACCACCCCCCAGTGAAACCAAAAGAGAACTCACCCAAAACAGTCAACAATGAAACCGATCTGCAGCTGACAGACCTGGAGTTCAAAAGAGAAATAGTGAAAATACTGAAGGAATTAAGGGAAGATATGTACAGAAATACAGATACCCTCAGATAGGAACTAGAAAATAGAGGAAGGAGCCAAGAAAAACTAGAACATTCATTTGCAGAGATGCAAACTGAACTAAGGGCAGTAAAAACCAGAATGAATCATGCAGAAGAACGAATCAGTGATATGGATGATAGAAAAATGGAAATCACCCAATCAGGTCAGCAGACAGAAAATCAAATCAAAAAACATGAAAGCAATATAAGAGACCTATGGGATAATAGAGAGCAGGCCAATCTACGCATAATAGGAATACCAGAAGGAGTAGAAAAATATAAGGGAATGGAAATATATTTGAAGAAATTATCACTGGAAACTTCCCAAATCTAAAGGATACTGAGTTCAAGATACAGGAAGAACGAGGGCCCCAAACAAATGAACCCAAATAGACCCACAAGACACATCATAAGAAAAATGGCAAAAGTAGTGATAAAGAGAGGATCCTAAAGGCAGCAAGAGAAAAGCAGAATGTTACCTACAAGGGAACCGCCATAAGATTATCAGCTGACTTCTCTACAGAAACACTACAGGCCAGGAGGGAATGGCAAGAGATATTTAAAGTGCTAAAAGGAGAAAATATGCAACCTAGACTACTCTATCCAGCAAGAATATCATTTAAAATAGAAGGGAAAATAAAAATTTTTGCAACAAACAAAGCTAAAGAATGCAGCAACACAAACCCAGGCTAAAAGAAATACTGAAAGGGCTTCTCTAAACCAAAAAAAGAAGGAAGGAAGGGAAGAAAAAAGAAGAAAAGAAAAAAAAAAAGAAGAAGAGGAAGAACTAGGATTGAGGAAGCCGCAATCAGAGAGCAGTCTCAAATAAGCCAGCATACAGATTTAATCATGAACATGCTTCAAAAAATAAAATTAAAAAAAAAATAAAAGAGTCATCAAAACATAAAATGTGGGCAAGGATGTTAGGAAATAAATAACCCTTTTTGTTTGTTTGTATGTTTCTCTTCTTAATTTTAATATAGTAATGAAGTCTGAACCTACCGGAACACAGCTAAAACACACAATTATAGGAAGGGGTTAGAATACTTAAAAAACAGGGCAACCAAAAGCCAAAACCAAATATTGCATTCGCAAAAAAAAAAAAAAAAAAAAAAAGGGCCTGGGAAGCAGGAGGCTTGCTGGGGAGGGTGGGAAAGGGTGGGGAGATGGAAAAATGATCTGTCCCCACGTTCCAGGGACTTGGTCCAGAGCTCAGGGTGGTGTCTTGTCTTAGGTGGTCTAAGAGAAGAGAAGAGAGAATACTCAAGCCTCCTCAGGACCCAGGGGTGAATTCTAACCAGGCCCAGTGCCGATGGAGGTTGGAGAAGCCAAGCCAACTTGGTCCACACAGAAACTCTTTTCCTGGTTTGGGGACCACAAGGGAAAATGGGGGCGGGGGGCAGGGGAGTGGTGTGGTGGAATGACAACTATTTCCTGCAGGGGGCGTGAAACGGCAGGAAAAAGCCACTTTAATAAAGCTAATGGGACTATAGGTCTAGCTATTATTAAACTTCATTCCATCTCCAAGAAGGTAGGTGCAGCTCTCCTTTACCTTTCATTTTCTTTTTTCTTCCAGTTTTTTAAAATCATTTATATATATATATATATATATATATTATATATATTATATATTATATATATATAGTTTTTTTTCTATTGTACAGCATGGTGACCCAGTTACACACACATGTATAACATTGTTTTTCTCACATTACGTCTCCTCATAATTGAATAGACAAAGGTTCACAGTGCTACACAGCAGGATCCCATTGCTAATCCATCCCGAAGGCAACAGTCTGCATCTCTT